>NC_133796.1:18088079-18328079 GCF_043250625.1 Sebastes fasciatus | reverse complement strand
ACACATTAGATACTTTATGTGTATATGTACTGTATGTATATTTTTCCTAAACCTAACCAAGTTGTTTTGGTGCCTAAACCTAACCAAACTGGTACTGAAAACTGAAAATAATAATTTAATAAACAGAAAATAGACAACTAAGTGAAAACCTCAGCCTTCAGGGTTTAAGTCCTGAGTTTGACCAATTCATCCACCATAACCTAGTCCTTACATGTACTTTGTCACTGTTTATATTATTACTACTGTTAACGGGTGTAAATAGCCAAATAGCTGCTGTGTGTCTATTCTCACCCGGGTGCAAATAGACACTCTTCAAAAAAAAAAACTTTAAACCATGTTTACAAAACCACATTGTTCCCAAGGACATGATAAAAGAAAGACAGATCAACATTAATCTTCTATAGTTGAGGTTAAGATAATTTTGGGAGACTCTTGCAAATTTTAAAATGCTGTTTAAAATAGGAACTTGAGCTCAGAAGCATGAGGTCATCGTTACTTTTTTGTTGTTGTCGTGATATTTGTCAGACCCTGAAACACCAGTGTGTCCTCTTTAAACGGCTGTGAAGGCACAGCAGCAGGTTGTCGTTCACATGTTGGACATTAGTGAGCTCATACTCTGTAAATAAACCTGCTAGTTGACACAAGCACTGCAACAAGGCTACAGGAGGCTGTGTGTGCATGTCTGTATGTATGTGTATGTGTTTGTGTGACTGAAGTGGCCGTAGTCACCGTGACATCATCAATTGGTTTGTGGACTGCTGTTTTGAAGCCTCTAGTTTGGCATTTTGGCCATCGCCATCTTGGTAATTTGCAAGCAGAAGTGACACGAGAGGGTGGAGCTAAGCACAACCGAACACTGAATAAGACATTTTTAGGTGATCAAAATGTTACAGTTAACTTTCATAAACTGAGATGATGAAGATGAAAAACTCCCAGAACGGAGCAGATCGTGGTAGCGCCCTGTCAATCACAAGTGAAAGTCTATTTTTAATAAGATGAAGTCAGACCTACACGTTGCTACTTTCGAATACATCGACAGCCCAACATACACACATGCATACTGTATTTTTATCATTCTAATGTAACCTAAAAATCCTGAACCGAAAATAGTCCCTTGAAGAAATAAGGCCCAGCCAAAATGTCCTCACTTTGACAGTTGAAAAGTTAAATTAGTTTTCATTAGCTTTCAGATAAAGTAAAGCACAGACACACACAACAGCAACACACACACATACACGCCATCCCTGTCACTCACACCTCCCTGTCATGAGACTTTCCTACTGTGAGATGCTGAAGATAGATGTGTTATATCTCACGATGTGATAGCCCGTGACGATGTCTGTATGTGTGCTTGGGGTGTTTCTGTGTGATATATCAGCTTATGACAGCAGGTTGGCTAATATTAAAAGTGTGGTTAGCAGGTCTTCAAATAAACCGTTCAGCGAGCGAGACTTCACAGTGTCACACGGAGTGTTGGAGCTGGCGCCTGCAGCTACTGGAACATTTTCACTTTTCATCTTGGCTGTGCATGACGGAATCGAAAACTTTAAAAGTCGGAGGAAAACACACAGGAAAGAAAAAAGGTGTCTGAACAGGAACCGCACATTTTGCACAACTGACAGATATGATGGATGGATAGACAGAGATACAAGCTTGGCAGAGATAGACAGACAGACAGGAAGACAGATAGATAGATGTGCACATACAAAACTTGAAGGTACAGTGTTTAGGATTTGGCAGCATTTGGTGTGGTTGCAGATTGCAACCAACTGAGTACTGAGATCACTCTTCCCTTTCCAAGACTGCGGCTGGCGCTACCACAGTTTGTGGCCTTCAGGTAACGTAAAAACCATGGACAATGGTTTTGTCCACTCTGGGCTACTGTAGAAACATGGCAGAGCAACATGGCAAACTCCTTGAAGAGGACCCGCTCCCTATGTAGATATGAAGGGCTCATTCTAAGCTAACGAAAACACGATTCTTAGTTTCAGGTGATTACACACTAAAGAAAACATAGTTATGAATATTATATTCCATTTCTGATAATAGATCCACCCAAATGTCACACACTGTTCCTGCATGTATAACATCTCGAACTTTGTATCACCACAAACACGAACATACCAGGAACATCTAGACAGGTGAAGACAGACAGAGGAGACAGGTGCATAACTACTGTATAGTGTTCTCTACTTATTTCTGTATTGTGGAGGTGATGGAGAGGCAGTTGCCATGGCAGCTATGGACCTCGTGGCAGCAAGTGCTGCTGCCACTTTCACCACCATCCAGCAGTGCAGTGTGCTCGTGGGTAGAGCACATACACACATGTCAGTGTGTTTGTTCATTAGTGTGTGTTTTCATATGAACCGCAGGGTGCCTTTGTGTGTGTATTGTGTATTGTGTGAGTATCTGCTGGGTGCCACTGTGTGTTTGGGTGCATTCAGTCATGCATGTGATTCGCCTGTTATTGCAGTGTGCTGTCGCTGTGCAGGGGTTGTGTTTGTTTTGGTCCTGGAGTCTGTGAGATATTCAGAGGTGCAATGAATGTACAAATGGCTTTTCTTTGTCACTGCTTTGAGTGGACTACAACTGTTTATTTTATCTCAATATATGCTTTCTTATATTTGCCTTTATTTGACAGGAGACAGTATAGGGGTGATAGGAAATAAGGGGATATTTAGAGAGAGACAGGGGTGATGACAAAAGTCCCCACACAAGACCACTCGGCCACCGGGATACCCCATCTTATGTATGTATGTTTTAACCTTAAAGGTGCTCTATAAGATATTCAGAGCATTAATAGTGCGCTTGGTGGATACTGTTGGGTCTCTAAACTATGGTGTACGGTCATAGACCTGCTCTATATATAAAGCGTCTTGAGATAACTTCTGTTGTGATTTGACGCTATACAAAAATAAATTGAATTGAATTGAATATAGCAGCAAACAACTATTTGATATGTAAAGATATAGAGGAGTAATGTCTACCTGAGCAGAGAATTAAGTCACTCTCCCTCTGTTTGTGTTGTAATTTGAGCTTCTCTGTGCTTTGTTGACATCGGCCGTGCAAGCTTTTAGTGCATGTTAGTGCACACTGTCGATGTTTAAAGAAAACTGGATTTAGCGTTGTAGGCAGGCACCCGTTCATTCTTATGAGAGTTGCTCAGTGGCGCACAAAGCCAAAATGGCTCGAGTGATAAAGTACCCAGATATTCCGGTGATCTTCCGCATCCATTGGGCCCATAGAACAACTGCACTAGTGTTTCCTTTAACTCCGCCTCCCAACCCTCGCTCCAGCCTCAGTCTGAGGCTCATTCACATGAATGGAGGAAGGGAAATAACTTTCGGCTATTAGTGCATTTTACAACTTTTAGGATCTATTCATTTAAATAAAGGCTATTCAAGAGTTCATACTGGGAAGTTGATTTACCTAAAAAAAACATTATCCACTGAGTTACAGGCGTCTCTTTCCCAATGTAAGTCTGTGGGGAAAAAGTCCTTTTGGGCCCAAAGGCATCACGTGACAGACACAGAAGTTGTAGTACCACTGTTTGGCCACTACGAAAATTTGCTTCAAAGCCTGGTGCACATCCTGGGGGCTTGGTTAGTACATGTGAGCGTGCCCCACTGGCTAGCTTACGGCCGTCGCTCTGCACTGCTCTCATGCGGTGGTTACAGCTGATAACGCCGTCCGAACCATCGTCGGCGTTGTGGGAGCATAGCACCCAGCCTCCGGTCCCCCCGTACCCCTAGGTTAACACTTTCGCCGTTGTTTGTTAGCACCATTAGCTGCAAGCTGCTGAGAGGCAATAGACATGCTCCCAATCTCGCATTTGGCACCATTAATTTACCAGGAAGTCATTAAATGGGAGACCTTGCTAAGAAAAACAAAGTTTTGTAAACATTTCAAAACATTCACCATATGCCAAGTGACAAAAAAAAACAGACTTTGGAACCAAGTCCCATTAATTTCTTTTAAAGTCAGCCAATGAGTAGGAACTGCAGTTTAAGAGCCAAAATAAAGAAAACTGGTAATGGCACCCACTTTGCACATCCATCTACTGGATCTGCTAATGTGTGTTTTTGTGTTAATTTTCCTAATTAATGCACATTGGCAAAGTCAAATTTATCATCTGCCGTCTTTTGGAACTGGCACAGCTTCTCTGGCTCTTTATAGTCAGACAGGTTACACACAGTGTGTTGACTGTGGCAGTCTACTGGCTCGGGTAGTTAGTCTAATTAAGTGTGTCCGCTCTGGGTCAGTGACTGTAATGACAATGATAGCTCTATTAGGGAAAACAGTCTTCTTTCTTTGCTCTTACTCTTACTATTCTTCCTCCCTCTCCTCTAAATTTAAGTGTTTGTTTCTGTCACTCTCCTTTCTTCCTCCAGAGCTTAAAAAAGTGTGAGTGTGAGAGAAAGAAGCAGAGAGAGAGATTGTGTGTTAGTGTATTTATGATGCTGGTATCTTGTCTCTGCATGGTAATATCTGCAGCCATGCTAAATAAGAGAGTGAGAGGTGCAGACAATAAGAAAGAAGGGGGTGTGAGACACAGAAAACAGCAAAAGACACTGACCACAAGTTCATCTAACTGGTGCTGGTTGGACCCCCTTTGTCTCCATAACAGTGTATATTCTTCAAGGTATAAATAACAAGAAGTGCTGGGGAAATTCCACAGGGATCCCAGTCGATGCAAATTTGTTCCTGCAAGATCATAAGCAGCACGTTCATGTTGGTTCCACCTCGTCCCAACGGGGCTCTACTGGTTGAGATGTGTAGACTGTGTGGATGACAGGAGTAGAGAGGAAGTCGCTGTTTTGTTTATCGTCAGACACTGTGTGCTTCATGACATTGTACATTATCTCACTGACAGTATCTATTTGAAAGGAGGGCTGTGTATTGGCAAGATTCTGGAGATATGATACGTATAATGATACAGGAGTTATGATTCAATGTATTGCAATATATTGCATTCCTGTAAGCATTTATTTTTAAAAAATCTAATTTTAGGTAAACTGTCATAGTATAAAGAACACACCACCGTATGCATAAAATCTGAGTAGAAAAAAGTTTACTTTTTTATGCAATCAGTGGGATCTGCATTTGCATTTATGACAGTCCCTGTGACATCCAACATCATAGCACTACACTGAGAGGGAGCATATCTTTGCAAATGAAATAAAGTATTGACTGAGTTAATCTTTGCATGTAAACTATTCATTAAAAATGTATAGTGTTTTTGAGATCGATACAGTATCACAAGACATAATATCGCGATACTAGATATTTTCTTACACCCCTATTTGAAATATTCTGGACGATGGTCCAAACAAAGACACACATGGCCAGAAACTATTTCCGGCCTGCCGGTGTTCTTTAGTAGAAATTAATAAACAGTGAAAAGCCCAACATGTTTTAACATTAAATATAATTATCTTCCTTGAAGAAACCTCTTCATTAAAAAAGAATTAACGACCAGCTGATCACCGCTGTTCCGGGGTGTTATTTCCACACTTACATATAGGCCCATCTGTTAGCTTGAAGGAGTTCTGCCAGTTTTCTGACCGGTCAGGAGGCAGTTTGTCCTCAGTTGGAGGATTTTTGTTTGCTGTGTCTTTCTCTGCAAACTCTGGACACTGTAAGATCCATGTAGGCTTTATTTATCACAAGACTGTTGAACTGTATTGCATTAGATTTACAGCGGCTTTGTGGGTTTATGTATGTATTAGGGCTATATATATAAATATTGAATTACCATTAATCGCAAATTAATCGCACATTTTTTTATCTGTTCAATATGTATCTTAAAGGGAGATTTGTCAAGTATTTAATACTCTTATCAACATGGGAGTGGGCAAATATGCTTGCTTCATGCAAATGTATGTATATATTGATTACCGGAAATCAATTAACAACACAAAACAATGACAAATATTGTCCAGAAACCCTCACAGGTACTGCATTTAGCATTAAAAAATCTGCTCAAATCATAACATGGCAAACTCTTGACTTTGACTTGACCAGAGCTGCATGTGATTATCATAAAGTGGGCATGTCTGTAAAGGGGAGACTCGTGGGTACCCATAGAACCCATTTTCATTCACATATCTTGAGGTCAGAGGTCAAGGGACCCCTTTGAAAATGGCCATGCCAGTTTTTTCTCGCCAAAATTTAGCGTAAGTTTGGAGCGTTATTTAGCCTCCCTCGCGACAAGCTAGTATGACAAATATGACAACCTAAAAATCGCAAGTTGCATTAATTCGTTAAAGAAATTTGCATTAAAGTGCTATTATCGCATTACCTTTGACAGCCATAGTATGTAGAAATGATTATATGCTACTTTGTAGTTTTTAAATCATAAATATTTACATTTTGAAACGACTTAAATATACACACAGATCTTTGGGTATTGTTTTAATAATAGGGTTTCTGATAAATACCAATAGAGAGGGTACCGTAAGAGTAAGTAACACTAGATCCTTAGATGGTGTGCATGTGTGTGCGCTTGGGGGTGGGTCAAATTGACATAAACCCAGTGAGAAGCTCTTAAATTCAGCCTGCATCAGCATCTATGCCTCCCCTCACACACACACACACACACACACACGCACACACACATGCACATACACACATGCACACATCCATCCATCCAGACCGTCTTGCTGTTATTGATGAAGCCACCTCTTTATATGGTAATGTCTTTCACACCTGAAAGGCATCAGGAGGGTATGATCGCTCTCTCTCTCTCTCTTTTTACACGCACACACACACACACACATGCACACACACTCACTATATACTATACCTCTTGCCAAAAACACACGTGCACGCCAACTATTACTCCCATGAACTCCATATATTCACACCCTCTTTCTGCCTCTCACCAACGCGCACACAGCTATGAGGAGCCCATTAACGCTGATGGAGATATGTATGCGGCTCACATCTGTCACACGTCGCTGCCGTGGCAACACCAGCTGCTGTGGTTACCGGAGGCCTGCTTCTGTAGTGTTATGGGATTTGGTTATTACAGGATAGCTAGCTACCTGTGTGCAGAAATACGTCCCTTTGAGGACAGACTACAGAGCAATAACACTCCACCGTTTGATCTGATAAGTAGACTAATTACAGACAAATTACTGGTTTGGGGTGAAAATTACCAAGTGACTGGGATTAGTTAAATTGATTATATCCTCAAGAGTGTTAACCCCGTTTGTTTTGGTAGGTTAGATAACTGAAAAAGCAGAGCGATCATAAGCTCTCAACATCTAGTTCACCTCAGATGTACCAGTATCTCCTGATGTGGGGCTTTTTGATTATGTTGGGCTTAAAAGGGTTTGATTGACAAAATTGGTTCATTAATTAATATTTTTTTAATTTTGCATCTAACTGAAAGGGTGTGGGTGTTTTGCACAGCATAGTTATAACGATTGTTACTCTTTATATTTGGAGAATAACAATGATTGTGCCAGGTATTTAGATTGTGATTATGGTGCTGCACATTGTACCTTCCACCGATGCAATGTATGAGAAATACATTGTAGGGCTGCAACTAACACTTGTTTCCATTAATGATTAATCTGTTATATTTATTTTCTGTAAAATACCCTCAGAAGTTATAAAAGCGGCATCTTGCCACCAATGTCCAACAGTCCAAAACCCAAAGAAATTCAATTTACAATGATATGAAACAAAGAAAAGCAGCAATTCCCTACATTGAGAAACTGGGAGCTTTTCTTATTTGTTTTTTTGCTCTGTAAATGATACCTGATGATCGTTGCTATTGATTCATTTTCTTTTTATTGACTTATAGGGCTGGGCGACATGGCCAAAATCCTCTATCACGATATGGGTCATTTCATATCTCGATAACAATTTATATCACGATATAGCATGTTTTCTGGTAATTCAATAGATAAATAGTCTATACAGTATGTAATAACCACATGGTAAAGCCTATTTTTGTATACCCCTGTGTGAATTAAATACTTGACAATTGAGAAGTACCGAGTATTTTATCATTTTAAGAACTTGAGTGCAAAATTAATTTAACGGTTCAAGTGAAATTATAGAGAAAAAATAAATAAATATAGTCTTATCCTATATCGCAACAGAAATGACATATAAAAATATATATGATAGACATTTTTATATCATTTTGATGGTATATATCTTCATATTGCCTAGCCCCATTGACTAATATAATGAATCAACTACTTGTGTCTGCACTAGAAGACTCAGTATTTCATTAATACTACTGCTCAATTACAGTCAACACTTCAAATCACTAGTAATCTGATGTTTCTCACAGATGAAGTCCGGTTAAATACAGTAAATTACACTAATACTTTGTCGAGGACTTTGTAATCTGACTTGTCCAGGTACAGAGGAAATATATGAGTCATTTTCCACCTATATTCACCACAAACTCTATTATGGTGGTTTTATAAACAACATATGTCAGATAATACCATTTACTTCAATGCAATTACAATACAATACGAGTTGTTCATTTTTGGCGTGACATTTTGTCGGTGTAAGATACAGTGTTTCAAAGCTATACTCACCAGGCTATTTGTTAATGTTTATGATGGTTAATACGATAAAACTGTATAGTTAGACTTGGACAAGGAAGCTGGTTTGTTTGCAAAGAGAGAAATAATTCTGGATTGACAACTCTTGGCTTTCCAAGTAACAAGCACTAAAGTTGGCCAACCACTTTCCCTGCACTGTATCTGTGATCCCAGCCTTAATAATGTAGATTAAAGTCAAACATCTTTATACTGTGTAGGCTGCTGGCAGCTGTTTAATCTACAGACAAATCTAGGCAGACACATCAATGGGTCTGCTAATATAAACAATTTTAAGTGCATATAATATATATCTAACTTCAAAAAACTCAGTACAGATGAAAGCAATCTCAATAAATCTCAAGTTGCCAGTAAGAGGTCCTCTGGGAGTGAATATATTCACAAACATGTCCTTTTTTGGTTTCATTTTGATGTCTGAAGTGGAAGAGTATATGTTTCACTTTATAAACATACATGGTTTTGACGTGGAGCTGATCTGAAACAGACACTTTGTTGGTGACTACACAGAGTGACCCACTTTCCTGCTCTGAACTGGACCAACCAAAAACAGATCACCCTGCATCCATTTATGATTTGGGCGTGGATAGAAGGGATGAATACACATACGCAGACAGATACACAGGGATATACACACTAGTAGAGCGGGGCAGAGGCCTTAAGTGAGTACAGCTGTGTAGCCAGATGTGCTTTTGAGTCCTGTGGTTACAAGTGTGTGCGCATTTTGAGTGCGTAAACCTGAAAACCTACTCTGCTCATTCTAATCCCTCAACAGAGCAATCTTTTGCTTTGTCTCTCTCCCTCTCTCCCTCTCTCTCTTTCTCTTTCTCTTCAGCTGACTGAGTAACAGCATAATGAAGGTATATGGACATGTGACCTGAAATGGACTTCAATTTAATTTGAGCCACATCAGAAAAACAAACCCACAGATGCTACATACTGTATATACTGTATATATGTGTGTGTGTTTGAGATTACTCTTGAATGATGGAATGAATGAATGAGGTACCTTCTCTAAGACATATAATGGACAGCTGATAAAAATAGCTGCACACAAAAAAAAAACTTTATTTGCACTAAAGGCTCTAACACACCAAGCTGTATTTCGGACAGTTTGGGGCTGTCGGTGAGCGTCTGTCGGCCTAGTTTTTGTGGTGTGTCCTGCACTGTCAGCTCTGTCTGAGGTTTTTCGGCGGCGGAGCCCGTCGGTGAGAGAAACCTCTCTGATTGGCTGTTCAGCTTAAATGAATCAGTGCAGGAGAAGAGAAACGGATGTTAAGAAAGCAAGCCAACATTTAAATTCAAGAGGGCACACAGAAGGCTCTTCTCGTTTTTCATCTTCATCTCATCTAATCAATCCAATACACGGATATTTTCACAACGACATGGCCATCTGGAATGAAGCTAAGTGGGGAGTGAGAGTGGTGTGAAAATGATCCGCAAACGCCACTTTGTTTGATGTACGTATCAAAACAACGGCTTGTATATCCGCAGTCCTCGGTCTTCTGGTTTCCCTTTTTAAATGACGAACCGCTTCCTGCTGGTGTGGAGAGTTATTTCATCTCACGAAGGCGCAGAACGTACGTCCTAACTGGCCGTCGGCTGTCGTCTTTGCGATGTGTTCGAGTACAACTTTTTCGCCAAGACAAAGGCGACATGAAGCGACACAACGGTCCCCCTTCGTTGACGCTAGTTCTTTGATGTTGGGCTGGTGTGTCTGGGCCTTAACACATAGTTGCTTATCCAACAAACAAGTGGATGAGCACGCACAACCACCGGTTTGTCTCCTGTTATCAAATATCATGACATTTAAACCTAGTGACCAATTCTAACATGGACGCTGGTGTGTGTGTGTGTGTGAGTGTGTGTGTGTGTGTGTTTGTTTCTGTATTCACAGAAGGCTCCAACTGCCACACGAACATGCTAAATGCCCTACAAGCGCAACACACACACACAAACACAACTGCAGACATCCAAACAACTAAATATTCAACAGTAAGACCGGTGAAGGTCATCATTAGCATAGTATTAACAGCCCTGTGTGTGTGTGTGTGTGTGTGTGTGTGTGTGTGTGTGTGTGTGTGTGTGTGGCTAGTATGGGTCATGCATGATCTATCATGTAGTAATATCCAGGGAAAGAGACAGGTCTACATGGTTCAGAGGTGTGTGTGTGTGCGTGTGTGTGCGTGCGTGTGTGTGTTGGGGGGTTGTGTGTTTTTATTCTAGCTGTGAGGGGTCACATATGTCCCAGTGTCCTGTGGGAATAACACAGGGCCTCATGCTGACAGCACAACCGGAAGGGACACACACACACACACACACACTTGGCTGAAGTGCTGTTCTGGCACATTTGGTGAAGGAGAAGGATTATTAGGTCACATGCTTCACCAAGGACACTTCCCCGACACAAAACACCTGCGTAGGTCAGTTCACTCTTGTAAGAAGAGTTTGAGGAAGAAACCACGCTGTTAGAAACCCAAATATTGTAACTCACATCTTGTTGGGTATACAAAGATTCAACAGGAAAGTGCATCTTAATTTGGGGTTCACCTTCACAGGTTGTTTTAAGTGGACGAGTTATACCGTGTACCATATACCATGAAAGATCTAATTGACATGCTTTATTACTTATTTTCGGACAATTTTGGCGTCTAACCATTTAGTTGATTTAATCGACACATCTGTAAAACAGAGTTTCTCCACAAAGAATCACACAAAAGCACCACTTTAAATCTTGTGTTTACCAGAGATGTTTCTTAGAAATACGTCATTCAGCATGAAAAAGCATTAAAAATGACTAATCGATTAAAGAAATCTTAGCTGACTAAGACCAAAACAACAGATTAGTTGACTAATCGTCTTAGAGGGGGCAGCCCTAGTTGCATTGTAATTCATTCATCCAAGAAACCCTGCGCCAACTGATCCTGAATCAGTTGAGGAATCACGAGCAAGAGCTGAGGAGGAAAACTTAATCAGAACCACAAAATAACACATTTAATAACACATCTCAGAGGCACACGGTCACTCTTCTGACTGTGAAATTACTATGAGAAAACCCAGTGTGCTGCATGCACGGTGTAGCACACACTTGTGTATAAACTCCCACTTCCTCCTCAGTCCATTTTCCCATTCATACTTTTGAGTCTGAGTGAATCTGTGAAGCACACGGAGACGAAGGCACTAAAAATGTATTCATTGACAAAATCCTAGAGCCAACAACACATATGTTGGTGACCCTACAACTGTTTTAAGCCTGCATACCATAGTTTTGTGTACTAGGTTCAATGATACTTTTAAGCCAATTTCCATATCTGTTAAAAACATACTCAACTCAATTTACGTTATCTGCAGATATGTTTTTCACAAAGACATACAGCACCTACACAATTACAATACTGTATGTGCCTGTGCTTATTCTACACTGCCATAAAGTTAACCACAATGGGGAAGCTTTAATCAGCCTGAACTAAACCCAACCTCACAAATAACATTTTAATTAGTGGTCTGCCCACCGGCAGCCCCCATTAACCCCCACCGTTCCCCACAATTTCCAACTGTCATGTTCTTGAGCTAATGAGAGCCCACTGTTTCCACCTCTGTCTCTGTTTTACTGGCCGTACAGTGAGTCTCTCTGTCCCTCTGTAGCCCTATATCTGACTCCCCACTCGCTGGATGCACTTTATTAGCCCTGTGGTGCATAATACGTGCTTACTTGTTACCAATTAACTCCAAGTCTGATGTGTGGCCCCACTGCATTCATAACTAAAACCCAGTCAACTGCAGCAGAAGAACATTGAACCCAGAGGCAACATGTTTTAAAAATTATGCAGCGTCAAAAGCCCTGCCAGAAGGACTTTCAATATGTTTTTTCTATTTTTCTATTACATTAACAAACCAGCCAAACCAATGTCAAAAACAAAATGTACTTATTTCTCTATGATAATGTCTACCTGACCCAAGCACAACAGCACAACATGCACAAAGCGTCTATTTAGTGCATTCTGGCTATTCAGTATGTCGCAAGCTAACAAAAAAAACACATGATGATGAATTTGTATTGTATATGATTTGATACCATATCATAAATCAACTCACACCACTCTGGGGCTCATGATCTGCCTGTTGAGATTGAGAATCACTGTACTAATGGAATTAAAATTGATTCTATGGATTAGCCAAAGAGAAAAAGAAATCACCTGTCAAAGAAAATTAGAAAAAGCAGCAATCTATCTATCTATATGGATTAATATCTGCTCTAAGTGGTCGATGTCTCTCAGTAATCCATCATGTTAACTCCCTCAAAAGGAGAAAAGCAATATAGAACAGTGAACTCATTGATTTTGGTGATATGATCAATCGGGAGAACTCCAAGACAAAAATTGAAATAGTCTTATCTGTGTCATCTGTTATTTTGTTTTTGGCACCGTGTCAGTAATTGATTCACAGCTTCAGATACAATAATTATCCTGAATCCCAAAAGCTGTTCAGTCTCTGCTTTTCTCCACAGCTGGTCAGATGAGGGTCAGACAAATTACAGCATCCTCATGATTTATGAGAACAATAACTCTGACTACACAGCAACGCAGTAAGCAAGGGAATGATTAGAGGCCCGCTCTTTCATGAGCAACCAAGTTAATATGTGTCACCGTGCAAATGCCACAGTTAATGAAGGAACAGGTTATTTTTGGAGGCTGTGCTACTGAGCAAATCACCACTGGGTGACCGAACAGGTAGTGCAAACACATGCAATAGGATTCACATACACATTCATACACAGTGCCTGTTGGCATGGTCCACTTGGCTTCCCATAATAAGACAAACAGACACACTAGTTTTTACCTTGCTGGAGTAAGGTCCAGGGATGAGCAGCTTCAACGCTTGTCTCTTCAGCTCTGCCAGTCTAGCGTTGCAGTTCTCACACCATGTCCCTCTCTCACTGCCAGGGGAACTTCCACTGCCTGAGGCCGGCGACCCCGTCCCAAAACCCGGGGAGCCACCCAGAGAGCCAGGTGATTCTGTCCCAATCCCCGGAGAGATGGTCCCTGGTGATCCAGAGAAGGACCCTGGTGAGGAAATTCCTGAGCCTGGGGACGGGGTGCCCGTGGAGCTAGGCATGGAGCCGGCACCCTCTGGGGCGGGGCGTGTGCCAGAGCGGGCGTTTTCCTCGTAAGGCTTTCGGTACCATGTGTCCGGGAAAAAGGAGGCAGATTTGGTCGGGGAAGTGTCGGGCATCTACGAAAAAAAAAAAAAATGTATTAAAAAAGATTTTCATGGCAGACATTTTGACCTGTCATAGCAGGAAAAGCACAGGTGTAAATAATAATATCAATTAATATTAATAAATGGATGGATTCCACATAGGTTTTGCAATTCAATTAAAAAAAGTCTATATTGTGTGAATATGTGCAACATCCCACTCATCCCATTTCACACAACAGGTTAGATGAGAATAAAATAATGAGGAGGGGGTGAGGGCATGTGTCTTTTATCATGCAAATTAGAAGTCAAACTATTTGCATTTTGCCTGTAAAGTAAAATAATGGTGTGTGTGTTCACTGTATCCACCTGGCTATATTCAGTAGGCTTTCTACTTTGTTGAATTTAACAAATCATCCATTGTTTGTGGGTCTGCTCACAAACAAATACGTATATATCTGTCTAAACTAACATTGGGGAAATAAAGTCAGACAATTACAAACACGTAAAAACAGGAAGAAATGTTAAAGCGGACCGTTTTTTTGTATTTCCTTTAGTGTTTTATATAGTTTTTTGCGATTGTAAAGTTTGGCACGCTCTCAAACAAAGTTAGTTAGAGCGGAGCTGGAGTGGAGTCTGAAGAGTTTGGTTCAGTTGACCAATCACAACAGAGTGGGCCAGCTGACCAATCAGAGCAGACTGGGCTTTTTCGGTAGGATTGGAGGAGCTCAAACAGAGCGTTTCAGACCAAGGGGGAAAAGAGTAGCTGCAGCACAGCAGATATGAGAAAAGTAAAGCATTCTGTGAACATTAAATCATGCAAACACGTTCTAGTAGAAACCCCAAATACAAGTATTGACCTGAAAATAAGCATAATAGGTCCTCTTTAAACCTTTACTGTGATGGTGCTACAGCCCCAGTCAAGACAGCCAACATATTGGATGCTCCTATTACCATCTAAATAGGATTAAGTCAGATTCCGTGTGGAGACCTGTGTTATTTTTCTCTATTCAGACGGCCACACGGGAACATCAAATGAGCCGCAAGGAGTTGAAAATTAGATCTTTTGCGGCTGGGTAAATCCAGTCAGAGAGAGCAGACCCATTGATGTGGTGGTGGCTGCAGAGGTTGGGTACTATAGCCACTTTAATCCCTCACAAGGGCTATAATAAGGAAGCAACGAGTAGGCTGATATAGGTGGGAATGCTCAATCGTCTCCAAGTGCAGAGGTGGGTATAATTTGAGACCAAGCCTATGGTATAAATTAACAGTAATTATGCTGTAGGCGGCAGGCAGTGACACAGGTGCGAGTGTAATACCTGCTTTGTGCTCAGTTTAGTGATAATTACGAGATGTGGGAGATCTATCAGTGAAATGCATGCCACTGTTGTGACACCAGAAGCAGTGATGTGCGAAATGTGATCTTCACAGAGCACTCAATCCACAGCATGAGCAAAAATCTAATAATGAGCTTTATGAGTTGTGAGCAAACTACAGTTTCCTATTAAAATGGGTGGGTGTGTAGTGCATGCATCATTGAGTGGATGATACGTTTCTTATGTTTACCTATATATAGGTATATATAGGCCAACAGTGGGTATTTTGTAAAAAAAATAAAATAAGGTATATTAAAATTATAAATTGAACTTACAAAATTGTTAAAATTGTAGTTTTAATTGATTTAATTGTGAAAAAAAACTTATAGAAAAATATGTAAAAATATTCTTTAGAGGAGGGATGGAAGCATAATCTTAACAGGTTAATATAAAACTTTTTTATGATAGTGTATTACTATGTTTGGGTAGTGACACATTTTGGGAGAAGAAAAACATTCCAATCCAGTCTGAAAATACAATACCAAAATTGACTGTACTTTCATTAGATATGTGTACCCTAGATATGGTACAATATATATATGGACAAAGATTTGGGAAGAAAAGATACAAATTTCAAAATGTTTACAACTCAGACTTTGCACCAATTCGGTAGAATGGCCCATATGAAACAGAGTTGTGTCCACTCCTCTGGGCTACTGGATGAATAACCTACCCCATATTTTCTGCTCCTGCTGCTCACAGACCTCTCCTTGGTCCCTGACAGTGAAGTCATGTTGGAAGTGAGAGAGGAGGAGGAGGAGGAGGAGGAGGAGGAAGAACCTCTACTGCTGCTTCACATTCAAAAAGAGAGACCACCGGATCGATTTCTATTAACCACACACGCCCCTAATAATAATGTGGAGGCAACCTCAAGCCACTTCCAAACGCATGTGGAAACCGGTTACATCCAAATTCCATCACCAAGAATTAAAAAAAAAAAAATCCTGGATGTTTTTCCACCTCTGGAGAAAGCCCTCGAATCACTTCTTTAAAAAAAAAATGCACACAGGTCGTGTGAGAATAAAGCAGACCGCTCCCTGTCAGCAGAGTGAGCTCTCTGAGGCTCAATGAGGCTCTCTGCTCAACAGCGCTCCGGACTCAGCCCTGCCTCTCTCCATCAGCTCCATCAGGTAAAACAAGACCTCCTCCTCCTCCTCAGGGGCAAATTCACTCTCATTCCCTACCGATAAACTCACGACTCATTAGATGGAGTCAGATCTCTAGCCGGTGCAGACTTCCTCGTTGTTTCTACTTGTTACTATCCTCCTGTTGACTTCCCGAGGCTCCGCACTCTGCTGCAGCCAGCAGCGGACTGAGGAGACAGGACAGAGGCGCACATCTGGATGAGGGGCGGGGCCACCCTACCTCTCATCATCATCAGCCACAGGCCAATACACATCCAGAGGTTCCAGAGGAGTGGCAGGTATAGACTGATGCCTGTTTGAAGGGGAGAAAACTAGACTTGTAACATTATTAGATAGATAGATAGATTTCCTTTATTGTCATTGTACAGGCACAACGAAATTGAGTTTGCAATTCCCCATCACATACACGATGCATTAAAAGATTCAAGATTCACTTTATTGTCATTTCACTTAGTATTTGGATACACAGAAGGAAACAAAATATTGTCTCTCCCAGCTCCCGTCAGTGCATTAAAAAGGATAGAATAAATAAGTATTAAAATTAACATACCTAAAAATAACAACAGAAGAATAAAATAAGTAAACATTTCAGACACAATTTCATACAATTTGCAGTCATACACACAATTTGCAGTCGTGTTTAGCAGCAGAGAAAAGTGCATTTATGTCCATAGTAAATGTCTTTGACATTTGACTAGCTTTAAAAACTGTTTCCCTGTTGATGCTGGTGCTAAAAGACAGTCTATAAATAAATATACTGTATAAAAACAGCTATGAGGTTAGTGACCAGTGTCGTTGTATGTGCAAACTGTCATAAAGGGCAGTAAAAGTAAGTAGACAATCTAAAACAATATAAAAGACAATGATTAAAATAAATAATTAAATGCATAATAAATAGTATAATCAGTCGGCATGTGCAATATCATAAACAAATTCAGTTCAAAGTACAATTGCAGTCAAGGTTAAAGTGCCTGTCGAAATACAACAAAATAAAGTGCATCTAGTCCATGTAGTTATGGGAGGGGGGGCTTTCATAACTACCATAACTCCATAACTGGGGGGGGGGGCGGGGCAAGCGAGAGAATAGGCAGCACAGGTGGGGGCGTGCAGCACAGGGGTGTTGGGGTGTTGTTATAGGATAATGTGCGTTTAAGTCACGGATTAGTGGTTAGTAGAGGTTTTAGTGCACTGACGGAGTCATAATGCTGTAAAATCAAAGTAAACTGAAACAAAGGAATCATTTTAGGCGGTATTTCTAGATGGAATATCATTAAATTTACTCTACCAATCTACAGGTTTACCCAAAATAAAGCATACATTATTTCCCCATTTGAGGTTTATTGCTGACAGTGTAGCGAAAGCAAAGATACAGCAAATATACCTTTAAGTAATATAACAATTTACAGAAAATACAATTGAACACTTCACTGAATTAATGAAATTAGAAAAAACGAAACAAGTAAAACATTAAGACTTCATTGTTTGGTCAGAGTGGGGTGGGTGCGTTGGGGGGAACTTGGACTCATGATCTCAGGATTTCTAAAACCCAGGCTATGGCTCTGGGCACTTCCTCTTTAGGCTACTGATTAGTAGTACTGATTAGACTTAAAAGCCTTTGGGGATTGAGTTGATGGAGAAGAATAAAAGCAGCAAGTTACAGAGGAATGTTGTGTGAAGCTTGAGTTTATGAATGTAGACGAATGAGGCAACTCATGATGTCTCTAATTTTTGAACATTCAACATGTGAACTGACTTTGTCAAAAACAATTCGGGCCCCTGCAGTAACCACTTCTTTTTTCATGAACAACGTGCCCTCTAGAAAGGTGACCTGGCTGCAACCATCTCTGTCAGTCAAAATCCCAGTCTAAATGGTCCACTACCTTGCCCTATGTCAAGTCAAGGAACAGTTATGTAGGAAAGTATGAGTGTAGGATTAAGATCCAAGCCTTTGGAATCGTGTTAAAATCAAGATAAGAGCAGTAATATGTCGGCATTAACTTCTAATGTGTTCTTGTAATGGAAGAGAGACATGCATAAAGTCACAGAAGTGATTTAGGGTCCACTGTGTTGTAAAAGAGAGCAGTTTATGAGTAGTTACACAGTGCCCTCTACTGTTGTCATACAGTTATTGCTGAAGACACAAACACCAGCAGCTGAGTGAATAAAGCATGTTGGACTGCTTTAAACATGTTATGGTAATAGTGACATTTTTCACTTTTTCATTTTTATAGAAATGAACCGTTACATTTTGCAGCACTAATAGATATCTTTGAAATAAAAAAGGAAAGGTTTTCTCACACCGGCTATATTACAAAAAAGAGGCACCATTTAGGATGGGTATTTTACCATTTACAGTCACAGGCCTTTTTTCCCACAAAATAGGCTGCATTTTGACATGTGGCAGTAGGAAAAGCACAGGTGTAAATTATAAAAAATAGTGACGGATGACTTCCATGTAGCTGCTTCATTTCAGGGTCCTGGTAATGTACAGTAGTGGCTCACTGCTGGGATACTTGAATGGAACAGAGCCATTGTTCTGCAGTGTGTCCATTAATTCCTGATAATGGTACTTAAAAAGAGTCCCAGTCCCAATCTGTTCACGGTTCTAAATTAATGCGCTGGCCATAAAAAAAAAAGAATGAATATCTTTTTTTGCAACACCGAGGGTCCATGAACCCAAGTATAACGTTAGCTTTCTATTGGCAGTTTATTGAGGGAAAGAGCAGATGCATAACCTACATGGGAAAATGTTGTGTTTTATGTATATCATTACCATTAATAGGTTATACAACATAAATTGTTTAACAATTCAATATATTGCAGTATATAAGGCGATATATTGTGATTTTTTCAAATCTAATTTCAGGAAAGCAGTCATAGCACAAAGAACACACCATATACAAAATCTGAGTTAAAAAAAGATGTTTATTTTTTATGCAATCAGAACACATCTGTATTTGCATTTATCACAGACCCTGTAACATCCAACATCAAGGCACTACTTTGAGAGGGTGCATGTCTTTGCAAATGCAGTAAAGTATTGACTGAGTTGAAGTGGCAGTGGGCAGAATATTTTTGGCATCATTGGGCAAAAACTCCATAATAACATTTCAGCATATTATAATTCAAGTGTTCTGAGTGATAACTAGACTTCTGCACCTCCTCATGGCTCTGTTTTCAGGCTTCTAAATCTAGCCCGTGACGGGAGACTTTAACCAATCACAGGTCATTTCATTGAGAGAGCGTTCCTATTGCCTGTGCTCCGGTCATGTGACCGGAACTTGGCGTTCCTTCACCAGATTTCCCAATGGCAGCGGCGTCACAAACTTTCTCATTTTACAGCTAAACCGTGCACTACAAGATGATTCTGAAAACATTTGAGGCGAGAAATAGGCATTAACGTAACATAATCGGAACATAATATTTATTCATGTTTGATCAGCGCGGCATAGTTTGACCGTTTGGTTGGAGTTCGCGAGTGATTGACAGCCGGCTCTCATAGATGGCAGCTGGACAGCAGACCTCAGATCAGCTCTTACTGCTTGTTTTCCTCCGGTATGTGAAATCTTGCAGATGCAGAGGCACATGATTTTTTTTAGGTTACCTGTTTCATGTACCAATGTCACGATATAGCGACCGTTTTATAAAAATAACTTTTTTTAATCATATTTGCTCCAATCTCGCCTACTTCAGCTTTAATCTTGGCACGTAAACCTAGTTAAAAATAGATACAGTGTTTTTGAGAATCGATACAGTATCACAAAACATAATATCCCGATATTCAATATTTCTGATATTTTCTTACACCCCCAATTGTTATGCAAAAATGGCAAGGAAAGGCGAAGGCAAGCACCCAACTGGACTATGCACACACTGTAATAAACCGGAAACTGTCAAGCATGTTCTTATAGAGTGCGACAGGTATGACGAAGAAAGAAGGGAATTAATATCAGGATTAAATGATGGAAATATTACATTGGGGAATCTGTTAGGAAAGACATCTATAGGAAAGTATACAATCTTCGGCTGTGGCTGATGGGCAAAGTTGGCACCTTGCATGGCAGCCTCTGCCATCAGTGTATGAATGTGTGTGTGAATGGGTGAATGCTGATATCTAGTGTGAAGCGCTTTAAGTGGTCGGAAGACTAGAAAAGTGCTATATAAATGCAAGTCCATTTACCATCTAATTAATTATATAAAGGCAACGGGAATAATGGAGAGAATTTATTTATTTATTTTCAAATTACTATTTTTTTCCTGCCAATCTACTGCAACACACTCCAGCAGTCCAGTAGGTGGCGGTAATGCACCTCTAAGCTGGTTTGCCAACCGCCAATAAACACCAAAGAAGAAGAATAAGAAGATGATTGAAACCACAAATCAGGGACTTCTACCAGGGCACCATAGAGAGCCTCCTGACAGGCTGCTTCACCACCTGGTACGGCAACTGCACCAACGTGGACTGTAAGGTAGTGATGGCGACCTGAAGCCTCATGAAGCTTTGAAGCTTTCCTGCAAATTGGTTCGGAAAAGGGTTCATTTCTCGAGGCTTCATGTGCACACGAAACCACCTGGTGGTCAAAGAGTGTAAAACAGGCAGATATGATCTTAACCATGTGATAAGATGTGATAAGATAAGATATTCCTTTATTAGTCCTGCAGTGGGGAAATGTGCAGAGTACAGCAGCAAAGGGGATAGTGCAAAAAACAAGATGCATCAGCTAACACAGTAAAAAAAAAAGAGCTAAACAAAGTGTAACAAAATATGAACCATTTAAATAGAAGGAAGTATAAAAACATAGGAGCCGTGTATACAGTATTGACAATAAACAAGACTATTAACAAAATTGCACAAGTGGAAAATGATATTGCACAGTGAGAATGAATGAATGAATGAAATTCCACCTGAAAATATCAGGTTATTGTCACTTTTTGGTGTGTAAGTGGTCTATTGGGAGCAGTGCTGGTTGTGGTCTACTGGGACCACAGATCTGTGATATACTGTATTTTGCGTAAGTAAAGGCTGTTGGGAATGACTATAAACAATGAAAAAAATATATATTACCATGTAAACAATTTATATCTATATAATATATAATATAATGTATATTTTCTAGTAAGTATATTATGAGTATATAACATACATATATAATAAATTGTAATTGTTTTATTCATCTTAAGTGTATAAACCAATCCTTTGGTCAATAATTGTATTGTATTGTAGTGTAATATAATATAATAATGGTTTATAATGGCTTCGGACGTCATCAATGACGTCATTGGTCTAAAACGATACAAGCCTCAATACGCGCATCGCGGAAAACTTCCTGGATTATTCGACACACGCTCCGAAGCCTGCGGTGCCTCAGGAAGTCCCTCAGGGTCATTAAGGACAACGCCCTCTGGTAGCAGATACAGGACCCCCAGGACTCTCACCAGCAGACTGAGGAACAATTGTTTCCCCCAGGCCATCAGACTTTTAAATAGATAGTTCATACAACACTCTCTCCCTCACAAAAAGTGCAATAAAAACAAGTGCAATACATCAATCAATGCAATATGTGAAATATAAAAAATGAAAAAAATATGCCTGTACAATATTTTTATAGTTTGCAACCTCTACTGCTCCCATATATATATATATATATATATATATATATATACACATAGTACATACATAGTACACTATAGAAGCATATATACATATATATATATATATATATATATATACATACATATGTATGTATATATATATATATATATGTGTATATATATATATATATGTATATATATATATATGTGTATATATATATATATGTATATATATATATGCTTCTATAGTTACCATATACCAAGTATTTCCTTTATTATTATACTGTATATTATTTGTAAATACACTATTATTTTTATTTTTATTTTATTATTATTTTTTGCTACTTAACTTACTGTTTTCTGAATGGAGCTTGCCAGCAAAAAGTATTTCACACTATTGTACCTGTATAACCGGTGTGACAATAAACATCTTGAATCTTGAATCTTCTAATTAATTATTTAAGGGCAACGGGAATAATGGAGAGAATGAATGAATGAATGAATTTATTTATTTTCAAATTATTTTATTTTTCCTGCCCAGCTACTGTTCTACACCCCAGTAGTCCAGTAGTCCAGTAGTCGGCGGTAATGCACCTCTAAGCTGGTTTGCCCACCGCCATTAAACAATAAAGAAGAAGAAATAAAAAGACGATTACCAGCAACTACTACTAAACAGCACTTACAGCTCATGTGACATGTACGGACACGCGTTACATGTTTGATTACTAAACTTCATCGCTGTTTGGAAGCTTGAAGCAGTGGATGTGTGCAGGAACTACGATGCTTGACGTGTTTACTGCAGCTGGTAACTAACCATCCAAACAAAAGGGCTAAATTACACATCTGTTTAAGAAGGTGAGTGGCTCAATGTTGTGTTTCTGTTGTGCCTGAAGGTAAAACTTGCCAATCGTGTGTGAGGGTTCAACTCAGTCTCTGGTTTGGAGGCGTGTGTGCACTAAAGATAGCTGCATGTGAAACGCTGAGTAATAGCTCTAAATGAATCGTGCAAACCTAGATTACATTAATGAACTCTGTAATGTGTGTCAGCAATAAACAGCTGCATCTGTTGCTCTGGGTAATGTTTGTTTACTAATTGAGCCTGCTTGCTACATAAACAAGCTGCAGGATGTTCCAGTTTGTTTGCCAACTGCCTGTCAGCATTATCTCTTTAGGCCTAGCTAACTCGTGTATATTATGGTGGTTTAGCTTTGGTGTTTGGTCTGCAAATGTGAAGTACTTCAATGCTAGGTCGTCTGTGAGAAGTTGACCTGACGTAGCGGAGGAAGTGTTGTAAATGTGGTGTCTTATCTTGGACATATGACGTTAGGAAACGTCTTTCTAACTCCTCCAAAGATCTGGTGTTATTTGGTGCCGTTTCCGTGGCGACAGGCTTTTAGTATGTTGGTGAGTTTACCTGGCAAACAAAATGCAGAGTGGCATTTTATCTGAGTGCCAACATGGCCTAGCATTAAGTGTAAGGCGGAAGTATGTCTTCGGTAGGGCCCAAGTGTTGCAGGGTGGTTAAACAATAACCCTTCCTCTCTCTGTCTCTCTCTCTCTGCTGTCACACAGCTGTCAGCACCAGCTCTGGAGACTCAAGTCCCTCCAGGTGAAGGATATCAGTCCTGATAAATGTCATACCTTGACACTGATCTAATGAACTCAAGGGAAGGACTGCACCAACTCATGCAACAATGAAAGGTAACCCAACATGTCATCTTTTCACTCTCTGAATTCTATTCAATTCAATTCAATTTATTTTTGCATAGCGTCAAATCACAAACAGAAGTTTTCTCAAGACGCTTTATATATAGAGCAGGTCTTAGACCGTACACCATAGTTTAGAGACCCAACAAGATCCACCAAGCGCGCTGTGGCCAGGAAAGACTCCCCAATTAGTGGGAAGAAACCTGGAGCAGAACCGGGCTCAGGGTGGAAGGCCATCTGCCAAGACCGGTTGGGGGTAAATAGAGATAGAGATAGAGATAGAAAGAGAGAGAGAGAGAAGCAACCACAATAATAGCCCAGCAGCTGTAATAACTAATACAAGTAGGACTAATAACACAAAACCTATACTAGTGGATGTAAAAGAGTGATAATACAACTATCGGAAGTGATATCATTGGGTCGTCCTCAGACGGGCTTTCAAGCGGAGCTTCCAGCTATCTCAGTCCACCATACATCTGGATAGCTTGCCAGCACTGTCCAGCATCTCTCCTCAGTACGTCCATGTATGTTGGTGTGGGAATTGCTGTGAGCAATTAATAAATAACACTCCTTTCGAAATTGTCAACAGCTTCAAGTTCTTAGGCATCCATATTTCTGACTCCCTCTCCTGGTCCCTGCACATCAGTTGTTTCATAAAAAGGGCACAACAGAGACTTTATTTTTTGAGGTGTTAAAAGAAACATGGTATGTCCACAAAAACCCTCATCAACTTCTACCGGTCCACAATAGAAAGCATCTTAACTGGATGCATACTGGTATGGTTTCGCAACATTAAATCATATGACCACAAACTCCTGGAACCGTGAAAACAGCATCTAAAATTATTGGATCACCGTTACCACAGTTACAGCACATTTTCACCACTCGCTGCAGGAAGAAAGCACTTTGTATCATGCAGGACACAAGTCATCCAGGATATACTCTTTTCTCTTATCTCCCTTCAGGGAAGCGCCTACAGAGCATTAGAGCTCAGACCTCTCGCCTCAGAGACAGTTTTTACCCTCAGGCGGTCAGACTACTGAACAGTAGCACTAAATGAATGCAGAGCTGTGGATTGTTTTATGGTTGTTTTATAATTTTATTCTAAAGTATTGTCTTATTTATTGTAGTATTTATCTAGTATACTATTTATAGATTTTAAGGGCTTGCATTTCATTGCATTTCACTGTACACTGTACTTTTAAATGCATATGACAAATAAACTTGAAACTTGAATTAAAAAGAATCTGCTAAATCTGTGAATGATCTTTTAGGTGGATCTCGGAAAACTAGAAAAAGGGAACCTAAAGGGACCACAGCAAAGGAAGTTGCCTCAGACACGGTTTCGTCTCAAGCCACGGAGGAGTCAAACACTGTGCCAGGCGGTGATCTCGCTGCGAGTTCCTTACTAACTACCCCAAAAAGATGCAGGGGACGAAAGGGACGGACACTAGAAGCCCACTTAACCTCCACACCAGTCCGCGGCTCCTCCGCTGACATCCTGTCCAGCATCTCAAAGTCCTCTACCAGAGCAAAACAAGTGGAGCTAGAGTACACTGAAGTCATCACTCAGTTAAAGGTGTTTGATCATATGTTTACTGATATTGTTTCCGCATTTTGAGCCCACAGATTTTGCTGTTAATTTCCGTGATATTCTTAAACTCCTTTTTTGATATCCATTCTGTTGTAGACATCAGAGGTAGATTCGCCATGCTGCCAATCGAAATTTCAAAGCAGACGTAGGAGGGCTCATGCTTCCCAGCCGAGACAACTTAGAAAAAGGGGGACAAAGGAGCAGACCAGCATTATAACCAACGGTCCTCCAGCGAAGCGTCGGCGAAGCGGGACGCAGAAGGCGGAGACGGGGGATTTACAGAAGGAAACCACATCTCGGTCATCCAGTCGCTCTAGACCAAGATTTGAACTGGAGAAGCCTCATTCAGCAGAGCAAGGTAGCGTCTTCTTCATGCCTGTCTCATGCATAGTTGCCATAATACTTTTAAGAAATTTGAGATGTGTATTTTAGGAGGTCATCACTCTCACAACCCTGTGTGGGGTTGTTTTTGCTAGTGTAGCTGCTGCTGCTTGTAGAGCAGCTCATGTTTTTAAAGTCAGGTGAGCAAAATGATCTGCTCTAATTCTGTGTTGTTGCTGCCCCCCCACTCCTACCCCCTACACCCCCCTTCCCCCAAAAAGACGAGTCTCTGCTGTCTTCAGATCTATCAATAGAGCTGAGTCACAGTGAGGAACAGCTGCCATCTTTGTCCTTCCAGGAAGATGAGGGAAGTGAGGAGGATGAGGATGAGGAGGAGGAGCTACCAAGTTTCTTGATGCAGGTGGACCAAAGTGAGAGCGATTTCAGTGGCTGAATGTTAATAACCTCTACAAGGACTAGACATGGTTTGGATTGTGTGTACATACTGTATACTTTAAGTGGATTGTTTTTGTTTTTCAGAGCCTCCGTCCATTACGGGAGGAGCGTTTGTGTGGTACAGATATAGAAATTATCCATTCTGGCCTGCATTGGTGAGTGCAGAAACCTGTGTGTATGATTGATTTATCATAAGGACACGCTTTTATTTAAGTTTTTTAGATGGAACAATATGCAATTTCTTACAAAGATTTCTGGCTAATACAGAAAATCAGCAATTCCTCACATTTGAGAGGCTTGAACTAGTACATTTTTGCTATTTTTAAACACTTGTTATTAATGCAGGATGACAACCACTCCACTTGTCTTAATCTTTGCTAAGGTGCTGGAAGAATCAATGAGTCCAAAAGATGATAGAAAAGATATCCGCACACTTAGATCTATGCAGCATTTCACTTTATTCTAAGCTTTCGGTCTGTCGGACCTTCATCAGAGCATACACTCACAAACACTTGTTATTGAAATTATTATTACAATTTTCTGTCATACAACTTAAACTGATTAGTTTGATAGACTCATCATTTTAGCACTAACAAACACTCTGCTAAGTATAGCCATGCAGTTAAACTCTATCATGAACTTCAGGTAGATGGCATCCACTGGGGAAATTAAATGAAAGACCATTATTGGTCTGAAATATTACTGGTGACCCAAAATCAGACTTGTGGTCACTCAAGACTTTACAAAATAGCAAACCCTGAAAGCTTTAATGGTTTAAAATTTTTAAAATCTGCACTATTTTTTTTTTTCTCTCTGTAGGTAAAAAGTGTGAATCGTAAGCAGAAAAAAGCCAGCATCATTTTCATTGATGACCCAATGATTCACAAAAAGAAAGGGTAGGAAATAAATTGCATTTTTCTCACTTTTGTTTGTGAATGCCTCTGCACTTTTAAAATGTATAGGCTTGCATCGTTGGTTTTGAGGAACCGTAGGCCATTGAGTCTCTGCAAATCACACTTTGTGATTTTGTAGAGATCACCTGGCTATCGGGGATCACAGCAGTGGTGTCTTAGTATTAGTTAAAATGAAAAGTCATGCAAGCATCCTGTGCAACTAGATGTGGTAGTAAAAGGCCCTGTACTGTATAGTCTGATGTGATGTAATTAAACCGGGCAGCACATATCAAGATATTTAAACAAAAAAATGAATGAGTGAAAGGTTGGCACACTTTCAAATAATCAGGAGTTTGGTTTTTAGTTGTGTGTTTGTTCTTCTTGAAGGTTTGCTGTGGCTCTGAAAATCCTGAAGCGTTTTGACTGTGAAGAAGCCCATGAGCTGGTGGTAAGAATTGATCATAAAGTATATACTCAATTTTCGAAAGATATCTTGACACAGTGACAGACCATATATGTTTCTCATTGATTTTGTTATAGTGTAAAGCCAAAGAAGAGTATGATGCTGTAATTGAGTGGTCCTTGGAGCTCATATCAGACTACAGAATACGGAGAGGTAAATATAATCCATTTAATGCTTCTGCAGACAGAAACGGATAAAGGACAGTGATATTTGCATGCATTATGTATACAGTATATATAAACAATATTCTTCTGACACCACTGAATTATTTGCAGTACTAAATCATGTTTTGTCTTTTGTAGCCTGTGGTTCATTTTCTGGCTCCTTCATCGAGTACTTTGCTCACGACATGAGTAAGTTTTGTTGTACAATATTTGTTAACAATGGCACCACAGAATGAAACCTTGAGTACACCTGCATCCCTTCTTGGTCCTGATGATGCTCTTTACCGCCCATCTTTAACTACTCCAGGCTATCCAGTGAGGAGGAAGTACCCGCAGGCAGCCTCAGAGAGACTAACCATTGGCAGCGATACAGCGACGGAGGTGCTGTGTGACGATCATAAGAAGGACAGCTTAAGTGAACAGCATGAGGAGGTCAGCAGGAGTTCAAAGAGGCTGCTGCCAGACCGGAGTCATGCCGCCCACAACCGCGCTAATGAGAAGCTTGTATATTTCATCGTAAAGCAGCGCATGGTGGAAGAACGCCTTCTGGTGAGATTAATGGAGCCTATTGTATTGATGTTGTGGATAAGCAAACACTTTCTCTATACCAGTAGAGGTTTTACTTGGATATGTATTTACGTATAGGAAAACAAATATGTGCAGGTGCAGTCCCCCTGTCATTGCCATGTAATTTGACTAGATAAGCCAGTTCACCTCTTGGCCCAGGTCTCCCTCGGAAGAGATTTTATCTCAAGGGATTTCCTGATTAAATAAAGGTTAAATAAAAAATCACAAAATATTTTAACTATTCATTGAATGATTTTTTTTCCCCCCCATGTCCCACCAATATTTTTCATGTAATGAGAAACACATTTTAATGACTGTATCTGAAATTGGACATGAAATATACTTTACTTTAGCAGTTTAGCTGATGACTGTAACATTACAAGGCCAGTTAATACTTTAAATTTACCATTGGGCTTTTTCAATAATGTTTTTGGGTGAATATTTATGAAAGTAATCATTTTGTTTTAGATTTCTATATATATGTTTTTTTGTTTATTTTATATTTGACATTGATTGACAACTCATTAACTCTGCTGTTAATGAGTGCAAGAGAAACATTCACTGTGCGATTTTAATGTCGTGAATCGAGACCTCAAAACACTAAATGTGGTTTATCCTTTTAATAGGCCAATATACCAGCTGTGCTGCAGCACCTCTTTTCACCCTTTTTTTGAAACGCTCTGTTTGAGCTCCTGACCCCAACTCACCCAAAAAGCCCAGTCTGCTCTGATTGGTCAGCTGAACCAAACTCTTCGGACTCTGCTCCAGCTCCGCTCTAACTAGCTTTATTTGAGGGCGTACCAAACTAGTCATTATGAAAGTATGTTACTTTGTGACATCACCACATTACGAAAGAAAAGGCAGGACTTCAACCGAGGCAGTTCAGAAGAAGTGGACTTTGGGCTTTGTAACTTTGGAGACCTTTGACATGCACAAAAACCTATATCTAACACACTAAATGAAAGGGAAAAAACACAAAAGCATAATAGGTCCTCTTTAAAGTAGTGCATGCAAGATGAGCACCCATCCCTGGATGAATAACCCCATCCTTCCTGTGTCACATCTCCCTACAGGCTGTGATCCGTGGGCAGCAGCAGTCCAGATGGCTTCGCTCCTTTCTGAGTGCCAATCGGAGACGGGTGGTGAACATATACCTGGAAGACGACCAGCAGTTGGACCAGGTCTATTGGTACCTGAATGAGCTCTACGCAAAGGCCGTGGAAACCCCCCCTTGCCTGGCTGAGATGAAATACATGGAGCGTGTCCCCTTTGTCCTGGATGTGCTTCTTCCTGAGGTGAACTAAAGCTTTGATCAGCACTTGTTTGTGTTATTTTTTTTTTTTTCAATTATGGTATGGTTTGTGATATGCAGTTCACAGTTTATGTGGTGCAGGTGTTGTAAGATTATTGTCCTCCTGCGCAGGCCATCATCCATGCCATAGCTGGGGTGGACAAAGTCCCAGTAAAAAAGGCAGAGGAAAAGTACCTAAAAGGACGATGTATTAGTAACAGGTAAGAGGTTGACGTGTTAACCTTTCATGGTTTAAAAGGAAAAATTTTTTACACAAAATGCTGAATATGATCAGTGACTGTTTTGTTTTTTTTCATTTCAGGGAAAGACAGGAATTTGACCTGATGATTGAGCGTCAGATGAGGAAGAAATCCCAGCATCAGAACACTTCACTTGCTTCAGTCTCTGACCCCATCAGTTAGAAGACTGAGCATTGTAAAACTAGAAACCTATTTTTGTATTGCTTTTTTTTAATGTTTTGTTTATGGGCAATGTAGCAGTGTTCGTTCGTGTGCCTTACAATCAATGATGACCTAGTGATGATCAGTCAATCAGTGATGATATCACAATGATCCAACTCTGCTTTGCCTCTCTTTAAAATGCAACACTGTAAATTGGTTAAAAGCTGTTCTATAGGGGAACTCACAGAAGCTGGTGTTAAAATGTCTACAGTAATAATGATAACAAACGTCAGACAATCTGATCCCCCTATATTACATAACTGCATAACTGTTTGTATATACAATATATATACACTGCCAGATTCCTCACAGAGCTATTGCACATTAAAGAATTGCTGTCTCTATATGCTTGTGTGCTTTTTTAATATATATTTATATATAAACCATTTTGACCAACGGTAAAGGCTTTCACACATTAAAGGTCATCATCACAATCAACACAATACCCCTGTTGATACATGAACCCAATAGCACAACCACTAGGGGGCCTAAGGACAAACATGTACCCTCCAATAAAGGTGCCTAGTGTAAAAAGAAATATATATTTATAAAACATTTTACTCTGTAGTCCATTTGCCACATAGCTTATCGAAACATTTGCCTCTGCAGTGGTCCACAACGTCCCTATTAAACCCATGTACCATATAAACCCACTGCAACTTCTTTTTTAAATACTTTTTTTGTTATGCGATGTTTCTTCCAATGAAGCTGCTTGTTACATAAATGACTTTATTGTAAATTGTAATCAGATTTGTCAATTCTGAGTTGGCGAAGCACGTGTGAGTACTTTTAGTACTCTCAGATGGTAACATTTTTTTGGTCATTTCTACTCCTGTTTTAGGTAAATACAAAATTAATTTGTCAAATTGTGGTGATTAGTGTTCAAATATGACATATATTAGAATATAACTTGAATTAGAATTATTGTTTCTTTAGAAATCAAAATATGAGTTTTAGTATGCTAGCAAACGGACCAAAAGCATCAATGCAGTAGCTGCATGGTATGGTTCATTGCAATGACCTAAAGCATGATAAGCATGTATAGTTTACTTTTTTTTGTTTATATTATTATACTGTTAAGTAGACAGTATTGTGTCTATTTATCTTTATTTTTTAATTAACATTTTTACCTGGTTGGCTTTAAGGGGAAGCTAGAAAAAATCTGTCTGGGGTGGATTTAAATTAATATAACTAATTACTTCTCTGCATGATCAATTTATACTTTTCATGTTATGTTAGTGCACCATATAAAGATTTATTTCATATACAGTAGTTGAATAAAATATTCTGTCTTTGTCTTTTAACCATAAATTTGCTGATGTTCCCTTTTAAAGGTCACATATTATACTCCATTTAAACTAGTTATTATAGGTCTCAGACACCTCCAAACCATGTCTCTGAATTTTTTTTTTCAAAAAAACAATCAGATCATGCATTCCAGCATGTCTCTATAACCTCTGTTTCAGCCCATTTCCAAAAGTGCTGATTTCTGTGTCTGTAGCTCTGTAGGTCTCATATTATGCTCATTTCCAGGTTCATAGATGTATTTTAATGTTGCACTAGAACATGTTTACATGCTGCAATGTTCAAAAAACCCTTTATTCTTCTCATACTGCAGCCTGAGTCTGCCTGCCTCATAGCCTAATTCAGCCTCTGTCTGAAAACCCCTGATTCACAGCCTGTCTCCTCCCACTCTGCTCTGATTGGTCAGCGTTTTCTGTCAATCAAACGTCCTCAACAACAGCGTCACCCTCCCCCTCCCTCCCGGAGAAGCTCTGGAGAGAGAGGAGTGGAGAGAGAGGAGCTAGAATAAAGTTTATAAACCACTTTAAAGTTTATAAACCAGAAACTTCACCCAGCGCACGTTACCGGAGGAATCTGATCAGAAATCGGCGACACATGATGAACATCTGCGGTCCAGATTCCAGGTTTTCCTGACGGTTTCTCTCAGGTAAATAATGCTATTTATATCTCTGTTAGTTAACTCAGTGTTTACCTCATGCATCAACTCTGTAAACCGTGAACATACACTCTGTTTTACGTCTGTCTTTACAGATCCATCTGTGAGAAATGACCGACAGAATCATCCCAGAGGAGAGCAGACAGCTGAGAGCAGACAGCTGAGAGCAGATGGCTGAGAGCAGACAGCTGAGAGCAGATGGCTCTGTTTACATGGAGATACAGAGCTAACCCGGTAGCATGTAGCTAACCCGTTAGCATGTAGCTACATGCTAACGGGTTAGCTACATGCTACCGCTATGACACGGTGTGTAAACACAGCGACCATCAGGGTGGAAAATAGAAGATGTGAAACAGTAGTCAGTTCATTATTTCTGCTAAAAGATAAATGTATGGAAGATCAGAGTAATGGTATATTATTTACAGTAGTAGCTGTCTCTGTGTTACCATGACTACAGACCACCGGAGCTTAGCTTACCATAGTTTACCAGAGCTGAAGACTTTCTCCTGTACCATGTTAACATAACTAACAGGTGAGATGATTACAAATGCTGTGAATAATTAATATTGTCATCTGTCAACTCAAATAAAGTTTGACTGTGAAACAGAAATGTGTTGTGTTGCTTACAGTCACTATTTACTACCTGTACTCTGCTACATGCATGACATCAAATATATATAATATATAAATATCATCTGTTTAAACAGTGTAATTACATAAAGCCTTTGTGAAAGAACATGTTATATTTAGATGATGGGAGTACATGAAGCCTGTTCTGCTGGTTCTTGCAGACTAACTGTAGGAGCTACTTTGCTCAAGTTCGGTTGAGGAGGAGAGACAGTGACGCGCTGTGGGGCGGGGTCAGCTACTGAAGGTTCTCTCTGGTTCGACCAGGAAACCCTTATATGGCTAATTCTCAAATGACGTCAGAAGAAAAGAAAAGCTGCGCAGCGTTGTTTCGACACCCATTTCCGGACAAACGGAGCAGGAGAAAAAGAGAGAGGATGGTCTTTTATGATACTATGGTGACTTGTAGACACACTGGGGACAGATATTGATGTATAAAAGACATGGAAAAGTGCATTTTGCATAATAGGTGACCTTTAAGCCCACCTGCTCCCATTAAGCTCATTTGACTGTATGGTCAATGGGGATTATCTGAATGAACCATTTTCCTCCCTAATTTTGACCTCATCTGATGAATCCGCAATATCCGTCTAAGAATAACTGATAATAATTAATGTTGAATATGAATAATTAATAATTTTGTGTGATTATTCCTTATTTCATGGGCTATTTGGGGATTTATATATTATTATTACATACTTATATAGAAATGTTTTAAGAAATTTAAAAAAATAACGAGGCATTCGAATAGTAATTTGGAGGTTGAATACCATGGCAACGGTTGAAGCTCCAAAGCTTCGAAGCATTCAGGTCAGGCCTACTAATTTCCACTATAGTTTTGATTTTGTTTGTATAGTTTTTTGGCTACATTCCAAAAAAGACATGTTGTAAGTTTAGCTTTCTCTCTGTTGACAAGCAGCAAAAAGGCTGTGGGGTTGGTAGACACAGTGGAGACTCGCATTTGCATTTGCAATATGGGACCCATAGGACTTCTTTGTTTTTTTTCTATGATTGTCTTTAAATTAGTAGCCTATATAGCCCACCTTTCTTCTCAAAGATCTGGATTGTAAACCATTGATGTTGTGAGTCCTTAAGCCCATAGAAACCCATCAGGCGTCGGTTCTTGGACCAATCCTATTCTCATTGTATATGCTTCCTCTGGGTCATTTGTGCATCCGCTTACATGACGCGTCATATCATTGTTATGCCGATGACACACAGATCTATTTTTCAGCCAAAACCAATAACCTGAATCAACTGTCCTCCCTCCGTGATTGCTTAGCTGCAACTAAAGACTGGATGTCTCAACTTTCTACACTTAAACCCTGATAAAACTTTTACTGTTACTTCAACTGTGTTGCCACATTTTGCCACTGCAGTTCATCAGTTTATTGATGAAAATTCAGAATAAACTATAAAATCTTGCTAATCACATGTAAGGCACTGCATGACCTCGGCCCAAGTTACATTTCTGATCTCCTAGTTCCTTACCTGTCGACCACTCTGATCCTCAAATCTCAGCCTTTTATCCACCCCCCCCCGCCTGAACCGCAAAACAATAGGTGATCGTCTGGAATAACCTCCCCCAATCTATTAGAGCTGCTGAATCTCTGGACTGCTTTAAGCTGCTTCTAAAAACCCATCTCTATAGGCCTCATTCACATGTTTTTGTTTTAGTTTTGGTCTGTCTCTCATTGTTTCTGTGTTATATATTGCAATTATTCTTTGGTTTCTCTCATTGTTCGATGTTTCATTTGTGTGTGAAGCACTTTTTAACGGTGTGTTATAAAAGGTGCTATATGAATAAAGCTTTACTTACTTACTTTGTTACATTGTATGTGATTTTTGGCTATATAAACATAAATGCAAAAAGGCCAATTGTACAAAAATGGCTGATAGCAAGGGTAGAGATTACCATAACACTTAAAGGTCCCATATTGTAAAAAAGTGAGATTTTCATGTTTTTTTATTATAAAGCAGGCTTAAGTCCTATATAAATACTGTGAAAGTATCGAAACACTCAATCCACAGAGAAATACACACAGCCCGTATTCAGAAACTCTGCATTTGAAACAAGCTGTCAGGATTTCTGCCCATTTGTGATGTCACGAATATACAATATTTAGACCCTTGACACAATTTTAAACGTAAACATCCTAAATGTGTTCCAGTTTATTCCTGGTTGCCCTGAATGTCATCAGCTGACAGGAAGTACACATGGACCCAAGCTGTTGACTAGCAACGCAATTCTGTTGCAGTGCTGTTGCAGTTTTGTTGCAATTCTGTCAAAATGCACTAAAACGGAGCGTTTCAGACAGAGGGTAAATACAGGCATATTCAGGCCGACAGTATGAACATTTTGAACATTACAGCATGTAAACATGTTATATTAGAAACACAAAATACGACATTTGGAAGGAGTGGAAAAAGTATATTTCCCCAAAATGCCCTTCTTTTGTTTAATTTTTCTTTTTTTTCTAAATGTAATTTTGTATTATTATTATTATTTATTTGATCTTATTTCACATGAAAAGCACCCCATGTTTTATTTGTGTGTTCTATAATTTCATTGTTAAAAGTGGAAAAGTTGGTTCACTTCATATTTGTATATAATTAAGTATGTTTATGTAAATGTCAGAGTAAAACCAAATAAAGGAAAAAGAAAATGAAAATAAAAAAGAAACACAAAATACAAGTATGAACCTGAAAATGAGCATGATATGGGACCTTTAATTGCGAATAGGATTAAGATAACAGAGGAAGGTATGAGCAGATCCACCCTCAGATCTTTAAATTGAATATGTCTAGGGATGATTGGAAAGTGGCATTGATTGTTTTGTTTGCACACCGGCAATATTTGCACTATCTGTTTATATCATGTTTGTTTTTATAGCTTATTTTGTAAATTGTACATTTTTATTCTTATTTTATTCTAACGTTTTATCTATTTCTTTGTTATTATACTATTTGTCTTGCACCAACAAAGCCAAAGAAAATTCCTCGTGTATACCTCTTACACCTGGCAATAAACACCTTTCTGATTCTGATTCTGATTGAGACAGGTTTTTACCCCAAATATATATATGTTTAAGCAGTAATTACGCCTAAACTGCAGAGGGCAGCAGTTCTCCCATCTCTGTCCTCATCCTCCCAGAAACACCCAACCAGAGAAGAAGACGAGCATGGAGCACTTTCCAACCGTGGAAATGGCGCTCAGCGTTGCAGGAGCCTAAAGTCAGAGAGGCATCTCGTGTTAGTCGGGTCAGGTTGAAGCTACCCCCAGACAGACCACTCTCTACGAATGAGTTTGTACTCTCTCTCTGAACAATGAGCGGATTATGACACAGGAAGAAAAAGAGAAAAGCAAACATTCGTGGCTCTGATAAAGCCGTCATCATCCCCGGACAGGTAACGTTGAGCTAGCTGCACATTGCATCACGTTTTACAGCCGAGCTACGAGAGCTAGCTCACTAAACTCTCCTTTATACTGGCTACAAGATCCAAAAGATGAAAACAGGGAGAGCTTTTGACTGGTGTTGCCAGTAGCTACATGATAGTTAGTGTTTGTAAATGCTACACTACAGTAACGTTTCTACAGCTAAAACAAGACTTACATGTAACATCACCGAGCTTAAACTCCCAGATTCAAGCAGCTGAGGACAGTATTGGTTGAAGGAGGTTGTAGTGTGATGTTGGTGGTGAAATGGTAACTATGTTCAGCCTTAAAGTGTGTCACAAAGGAAGAACCTCTTTTCTATAAGATAAGCTTTATACGTTAGCCAAAGTAGCCACCAGCTAGCCGCCCTGACTATCCACTACTAGTTACATGTTAGGTGTTGTAGTTAGTTGATTTGTTGCAGCACTTAATCCAATAGCTTAAATAACAGCAGACACTGTGTAGTAACCGCTGCCATGCCAACAGTACAGCTAGCTTCACTTTATCTCTGGTAAACTGCGATGACCTTGCAAGCTAACGTTAAACTGGCTAGCTGCTAATGTAATGAGATCTGTGTCTTAAGTTAAAGGTGTCTTAAATAACAGCACTACATAACAATCACATTGTTTTAACATGTTGTTACTGTGGTGTGTGTTTAACAGCTCTGTGCGTTTACTTTGTATAAAGAAAGTGTTGGTTTGTTTACATTATGTCGAGCTAGCTGGAGGCTAACAAACTGCAGCAGATGAAGCTAATCTGTAGATGCTAACAGCTGAGCTAACATTAGCATGTTATAACATGTGTTTAAATATATAATATGATGTTTAAAATATTGTCTGGAAATCTCAAATTTACATCTCAAAGTTGCTCTGGGTGTTCACACATGGGTTAGTCACACGTGAGTGCTAAGATGATGAATGTGCTGAGGCCAGGTTTGTTTTAATAACCCTCTTGTCAATAGTCTGTATGTTAGTGTGAAGACGCGTTTAAGTGCACACATTCTGCATTGTTTATTTGGTAACTGTTAGTTTATATGTCTACATGTTTGGCATGTGGCTGCGCAGTGACAGGCTTTAGTTGCGCGGGAGTTCACTTGAATCCTCTGTGTGTGTTTTGCTCTGTGGTCGCAGAGGGCAGTGTTGTGTCCAATTTTTGTTCACTGTGAAACCGACAAGATACATTTCTATTCAGCAGGTCGAGTTGGCCTTGAAAGCACCACTGTGTGTATACCATACTGCTGGAGATAATGTTATCTTGTTGGAGCACTAAGTGCAATAACAAGGCTGAGGGACAGCATACACATTTACAGACTTGGGTCAAAAATGGCAATAACAAAAGAGTAGATAAAAATCAACCCAGCGTAAAACATGATACAGCATTATTATTTTTTATTTAACCAGGTTATTCCCATTGAGATTAAGAACCTCTTTTCCAAGAGCGATCTGGCCAAGACGGTCAGCAGCAAGAACACAAAGTTGCAAACAAAGACACACTAAAAGCACTAACATTTGCATTAAAAGAGAACTATCTGAAGACAAATGGGGGGACAAAAAGGAACTTTTCTGGGAGTCAGCTGTACAACAGCATAAACATTTACAGACTTGGGTCAAAAATGGTAATAACAAAAGAGTAAATAGAAATCAACACAGGGTAAAACATGATAATACAAATACCAGTATTAAAGACACACCAAATATAACAGATCTATTTAAAAAAAAAAAAAAGAAGACATTTAACATGTTTTCAGATATACAAACTTTTGTGAGCTTAAGATAAATAATTATAATATAGGAATGAACTTTATATTAGCTATATAACTGTGTAATTATTATTATTTATTTATTTTCCATTTACTGTTGACACTGTTTTGTTGAATTGGAAAAATGAATAAATATAATGTTAAAAAAAAGATAAATGTAACTGAAAAATATATTGGCATTGCCCGTTAAAAAAAAGGTATTTTTTACCAATGATTTGAGTAGTGCTTTACTCAAGCACTTTATCAGAAGTCAGTGTCAGAGCTCACATCTGCAAACATGTGTAGCAGAATATCATGTGTTGTTGGTGATTAGAAAGCAAACCCAGTTGCAGCACCAGTTGTCAGCAAGTCTGCTGACAGCATGTTTCCTGACAACTGGGGGTGCAACTGTGGTATGAAAGAAAGACCTCTTTTGTGCTGTAAAACCCGGTCGAGCCGATAAAGCCTGAGGTGGATTTATGGAGTAGAAAGAGTCTTTCACAGGTTGACATTGGACTTATTGATGAACATATCTAGGGAGAGGTGATATTGACAAAATAAAATTACATTTTGACCACATAACTATAGCAACAAGTTTTTAGGGAACTATAGTGAAGGTTAAATTAACTGTTGTTTCTAACATACTGTATGTCCTGTGTTGTTGTTTGTACAGTGAACAATGCATGACTTGACTGCCCAAGTCACCAGCAGCCTGCTGCCGTTCCCAGGAGTGACTATAGATGCTCTAGGGGAGGATGAGATCACTCTAGACTCTGTGCTTCATGGGAAGTTCACTGTTGGTAAGCCTTACTGATCAATAATCCTTATTAATGTATGTTTTCTTCCTTCCATCCTTAGTCACGATGACAAATGGAAGGTAAACACTAGTGATGTATTAAATCGGGTTGCTCCATAGAGTGCTCCAGAGATGACGTATTTTTGTAGGCTAACCAGGAAGTTAGCATCGCTCTGGTTCCCTCAACAAAAAGACAATGGGATTTTTTTCATTGGGTTTTGGATTATTGCAGAATATAAGCCCCGTGGCAAACAAACGTTTATGATACTTACACGTTTTGTTCAGCGTGAACACCACTTCTATGATTACACCAGCCAATCAACAATGTAAACATAGAAGTCACAACAGAATCGCAAGGTGTAACAAAACCTTCAAAAATAAGAATTTTAATTTAGCGATTGAACAGCTTGTACGACTAGCTGCACGTCACTTATTAACTCATGAGCTGTTTACTTCTTAAAAATGGAACTTCGCTTGGTGATAATCCCGGATCATAACCCCCTAACCTTTCATTTCCTCGTCTGTGTGTGAAGGCCGCAGCGGGCTGGTCTGGCTGGCCTGTGGCCCCCATCTGGAGGTTGTCCATGCAGTGACAGGAGAACGTCTGTCTGCGTACTGCTTCAGTGGTGGAGGCGAGCACGCGCCCAGCGTCCTCGCTGCCAGGGACTTCAGCTGGCTCAAACGGTCAGAGCTTTCTTTCACTATCTCTTTATCATTATTTGATGTGGAATGTAATCAATGTGAACAAACTATTAACTACTATTCAAACTTGCTATGATTAATATTCTACGACTGTCAGAATCATTTGCTTCTACATTTTGTTACAAAGAGTGATTTTTAGATATTAATAACGGTGCTGAGGGAATATCAAATGCTAACTCCTTTGCTGTTTTATTTGACTAGGTCTGGATTACTGGTTGGCTTGGAGGAAACAGAGGGCAGCGTGCTGTGTCTTTATGACTTGGGACTGTCAAGGGTGGTCAAAGCTGTGGTTATACCAGGCAGGGTGAGTTGACAGTGCATCAGGGTCTCCTCTATTCTTATCTAGTAGAGATGGTCCTATGCTTTGAATCTGAATGGCTAAAATCGTGGCGTGGCAAATCACTGTTTTAAGGCAACATTTCTAATGTTCTATCAATGGAGTCATTCGAATATACAAAATGATTTTGCAGTCCAGGGTGCCAAAAGATGTTTCTCAAATAAATTATCTATATATATTATAACTATATATTAAATCCACCCTTTCTGTTGTCTAGATTACAGCTATTGAGCCATTAGTGAGTTATGGCGGAGCAAGCACTTCGACCCAGCACCTTCACCAGAGTCTGCGCTGGTTCTTTGGCATCGCCGCCGTAATAACAGATCTTGGTCATGTCCTGCTTGTGGACCTCTGTCTCGACGACCTGTCCTGCAGCCAAAGTGAACTGGAGGCTTCAGGTGAGGAGCTTTTGTGTGACAAATCTGTTGGGTTTATTTGTGTGTGCATGTTCTTTTTGTTTGCCTTCTGTCCCATACAAACTGCTCTTGAGAAATGACCAGTTCCCCTTATTCAGCACACCCTATGTTTCAAGCCATGGAAGAAAAACATGGTTATGTATTGACACCTAGAGGCCCCTTTTAGTTAAGTAGTAAAGGAGTGCTTCTCTTGCTTTCTGTTTTCACTGACACACACATTTGTTTCTCTATCTAAAACCATATCTCTTTTTATATTTACTCTCTGTTCCCAGACCTGCAGGTAGTGACCAAATCTCCTGCAGAGATCCCCCGGCTGAGAGAAGTCAGCACCCGACAGGGCAGACATCTTTGTCTCCAGCTGAATGGGCCCAGTGGAGTTGGAGCCACAGCTCTGCAGTACATCCCCAGGACCAACCAGCTGGCTGTGGGATTTTCAGATGGATACTTACAGCTGTGGAACATGAAGACTCTGAAGAAGGAGTGAGTCTTTGTATTTCTTCTGACTTCCTTATTTACTGAAAGTGGGGAAGATGTATGAGTGTCAGTTCTGGATAGCCTTTCCTTTGAAGTAAGGCCACATTACGTTATTACTGTATTGTCCTATAAAGTGTAACAAAACAATATTATTGCTGACAAGACTGCAATAATATATTTAATTTTGCTTGTATTATCCACTGTAGGTGAAAATACAGTGGAAAGAGGCTACTTGCTTCAGGGTCATGGCTCTCTTTGTGTTAGGTAGCTGCATTTTTATATTTTATCAACTGGAATTTCCACTGGTTATAGATCCAGACACCAGTCCCATGAGTTGTATGCGACACTGGCACTGTTATTTGCGAAACACTCTATGCCTTTTCCATATCCCAACATGCAATATGGAATAGATTCATTTACTAATTACATACTTATTTTCAAGTGTGTGCTTCTTCTGAATTCATAAGCAGCTATGATATATTGTAATTTGAAGAATATGGATAGGTCAATTTTAAATACAAAAACAAGTCATCATGTGTATATGAATTTTTGTTTGATTCTTGTCATGTGTAGATACCACTCCCAGTTAGAGGGGGGCAGGGTACCCGTGCATGCCTTCACCTTCCAGGAGCCAGAAAATGATCCCAGGAACTGTTGCTACCTCTGGGCTGTCCAGTCTTCTCAGGACCTGTAAGTCTCACATGTTCTTTGTTTTGAATATAAAGAGGCGAAGTCATGGCGTCACGTCCGGGTTAGCCTTTGTTCCACTAACTTCTGTAACGGAAAGCAATCTCATTCATTTCCTTCATCGGTAGGAAAAATGAAGTCTGTTCCTGGCGTTTTCAATCTATAATCTAAGTAGGGCTGACCCGAATGCTTCGAAGCTTTGATGCTTAGACCGTTAGACCTTAGACCATGAAATAAGGAATAATCCCACAAAATTATTCATATTCAACATTAATTATTATTAGTTATTCTCAGATGGATATCGCTGTTTATTGTGTGTAGAGTTATGTGTGTGTACAGTGGTGCGGCAGCGGCACTGTCCCGGGCACTGAAATGGAGGAAATGGAGACAGACAGGATAACATGTCGGCCTGCTGCGCTGCGAAGCTTAGAATTTCTTCAAATATATCTCACCAAAGCTTCGAAGCCCAAAAAATGGTATTCGGGACAGCCCTAAATCTAAGACAAATCAGCATCCACTACAGTAGTTGCTATAAGAAACTGAAACCTTCGTGGTCTAGCGAAGTTAATGATTACTTTGTGAGCACAGAAAAAACTACAGCTCCCATGAAAAAAAGTAGAAGTACGACAGTGCAGGTACTTATGTCATCGTTATATCATAAAACTCACCAAAGCTCTCTTCTAATGTTGTTTATTTCAACTTTATAGTTTTTAATCTCAGCTGTCTAAAGACTTGTACAGCATTCAGTCTGCTCTGTCCTGCTGTTATTACACACGTCTGAGCTAACCGTGATCCCTCAACTCACTTGTGCACCCGCCTCTTCTGTCAAGCCGCGACGTTTAGCCCGCAAACGCGGGCTTATGGAAACTGATAAAGAATGCTTTTCATGAAACTACTATCCATATGTAAACCTATGTATCGAGCCAAACAGCATACTATTGAGAAAGGCTCTGTTCCATGGCTGTAATTTTAGTTTTCAGTGTTATTACAAATGTCAAAAGTGTTTTTGAATGAGATTTTCTTACTTCTGGAACAGGACCCAGAAGTTCGGCTTACATTTTGTCTCTCTATAAGCATAAGATTCTGCAAATTGACATTATTTGTATTTACAAAAAGTACTCCACCCAGGCAAAGTGTGTGTTTTTGCCATGTTCTTATTTTTCCTCTACCTCCTCTCACTCCCACTCAGTGAGGGAGATATGGTCAGCCTCCGCCTACTTCAGATGGCCTTCAGTGAAAGGAAGTGTCTAGCTTCTGGGAAGATCCTCTATGAGGTCTGTAGTGCAATGTTTTTTCTCTATTCTCTTAAATTAGTGAAACCTTCATTCTGCTGGTCCTGTATCTACTGTATATTTACTTTCCTTGGTTTACTCTCCCCCCTCTTTAACTCTGTCAGGGTCTGGAGTACTGTGAGGAACGTTACAGTCAGGAGTTAAGTGGCACAGCTTTCCCTCTCAGGGCTCAGGCCACCAACACCCGCCTGCTGAGCTGCCAGACCATCGAGAAGTTCAGACCCCATCCCGACCGGGATGACAGCATGAACGAAGGTTAGCCTGCTTCCCCTGAAACTACCTGTGGAAGCTATGAGTGTGTAGGGAGCGATTAAGGACTGGTTATAAGCATTTCCTATCAGATTTGAATGCTTTGTGCTTTGACATTGCCAGTGTTGTCATAGTATAGAAATGTAATCTTTAAAGGGTTATACCATCATGTGTTCTCATAAAACGGTTTCTACTGCTACTATCTGCTGCATGATGGAGAACCTACTCTTTGTCTCTCTTTTTTTGCATATGGTATCTACTTCCTCTCAGTTGTCTTACCTGCCTGTATTTTCTAGATTTGACATCCACAATCACCCTCACCTTTCTCCCTTCCTCTCTCTCATTCCCTCCTTCACCTCCTCATTTTCAGTTGCATCTCCAGACACCAGTGTGTCTATCTTCAGCTGGCAAGTCAAGGCCTATGGTCAGGGAACCCCGTCTACCTTCATCGGGGTTTTTGACATCAACCGTTGGTACCACGCACAGATGCCAGACTCTTTGAGGTACCGTGGAGACTGATTTTGTAACCACTTCAGAAGATTGTTGAGTTCTTAATTACGATACATTTTAAAGAAATCACCAACTTTCAGCAAATCATTTTTACAGCATATTTTCAAAAGCTACAAACAGTTTAAAGGTCTTTGAAGATTTGGTAAAAGTTTGTGTTTTAAAATTGGTTTGGTGTAATAACCTCATATAAACCAATTAAAACATGAAATGAACTCTTCCCTCACATTGACATATCAACAGACAATTTACCTTGAAATGAAAAGGGATCAAAGAAAGTAGACATTTCGACTACTGATGAAACCATTTCAAAAAGTGAAAGGTGTATATTTAGATTGAACTTGACACATCTAAGAACAAAATAATAATATGAACCACAAGGTTAAGGATGTTGTTTGTCTGATATGTATTGGTGCTTTTATAAAATGGCAGTGATGCATGTAATAAAGGGTTTATTGTCACCTGTTTTCTGGGGGTTATTGTAATGATTGATTGATTTACTGCGACACTGAATTTCACTTTTGTTTGTGTGTTGTCAGAACGGGAGAGTCTCTGCAAAATTGTCCCTACCTGGCAGTTTGGTCTCTGGACCCAGTGGTGCAGATGGTGTCTCAACACGTCCTCCTGGATGTGGTGGTGCACGAACGAAGCCTGAGCAGGGGCCTGCCCTTCACCTGCCCCCCACCAGAGCAGTACTTTAATCCCACCACATATAACTTTGGTAGGTGTAGACACTATATGTACAATATGATATGAGATGATATGGAGAGATGATAAAAGTGTAATAATGAATTATCTTCCAGTTCTGTCATTTTTTCCAGGTTCTATCCTTGTGTATTTCTGTTGCCTGTTTGTATTGTTAAGAATTTTTCTTGTGCAGACATGCGCAGGTTTGTAGTTGAAATATAATTTTACTAATAAGGATGATAAGACTGCTGTTTTTTCCCCTTTCATGTTACAGATGCTACCTGCCTGCTCAACTCTGGAATTGTGCACTTAACGTGCTCTGGATATCAGAAAGAGGCAAGTTTCTGTGTTTATTTTTCTATCATACAAACTTTCACTTCACCATTAATTTGATGGCATTAGATCCAAATTATAAGAGGTGAATGTGTGACTGTATATACATTTAACTTCAAACTGTGTTTTTTAGTTTACACAGCCTTTTCCTTGTGTGTTTTTGTTTGTGATGCACGGGTCGACCTGTGGGTTTGGGTGAGCTTACTAGAAAATATCGTCGGGCGATGCCGATTGGCTCTTATAATGGGTCGGGTGGGTGCCTGTAATAAAAAAAAAAAACAGACCTGCGCATCACTAGCTTTGTGTATCAATTAGCATAAGATGATTTGATGTTAATAGCTACATACGTTCACGTAGGATTTAAATATGTGAAGACGATTTGAATGGAAAGTAGGCTCTCTTACACCTCGCCTTTGTTATTCACACCAGACCCTGAGCTTTTTGAAGAAAGCTGCTCCTTGTTCCAGTGAAATCATCTCCACTAGCTACTCTCGCTGCCTCATGTCCGGCCTGCTCTCATCTCGCCTGGCTGACACCCAAGCCTCCAGCCTCTCTCAGGTACACACACATACTGAGCTGACATCTTGGTCTCCAGAACCACTTGTCCACACAAAGCCACCGTTCTTGATGCTTTTGTACTTCCTCCTTTTGTTTACATTAAAAAACAATATACATAATTAAATAAAATATGTATTCAGAAGTTTTGATAGTAATTTGCAAATGTATCTTGATGTTGGCCTTTAGGAGGAGCAGCTGGATGCCATCTTGTCCACAGCAGTGGAGACCAGCTCCTTGGGACTGATCACTGGCTGTATCAAGCAGTGGACTGCAGAAGGTGAGGAGTCGTGATTATATAACTGTCAAATTGTCTCTCAAACTCACCGAAACCCATTGCAACCACGCCGGAAAGTATGTGGTGAAGAGGGTTGTTTAGTGCTTCTCTCTTTGGCTTCATTTCACACACAGATACTCATAGTTATAAATCTTTACGAAATCTCTACATAAATACAGTCAACTCTAATGCGTGTAATTCTGTCCCTCTTAAACAGAACAACCAGGCTCTGCACTGAACCTGCGCTACATCCTGGATTGGGCCTGGAACAAAGTGGTCCAGACCAAGGAGGAACTGGATGGCATCTGTATGTTTTAAAATGATTTTATCATTTAAATCAAAGACATTTTTAATTATTTAGAATGTTGTTGGTGCTTATTTTTAACATTGATCAAATTTAAATTTGTGAGGTGATCTTATTAAGTCTTCCCAAATGTTTCCCGTTGTTAAGAACTCAGGCTATCAAGTGATACATTTGAATAGATTAGATCAGATATGTTTGCATAGCCTGTTTGTACGTTAAAATTAACCCTTCAGGTTCATGAAAACTCAAACTTTTACAGTACAGTATTATTTAACCTTACCAAGGAAAGCAAATGCTCGCCTCGTCCATTTGTCGATATAGTAGATGATTCATTATTTAAGCGATATAAATCCCTCCTGTTTCCTCCAATTTCCATGCTGTTTGCAATCTTGATTATATATGTATGTTGTAAATCTGTTCCTCCTGTGTGTGTTTTGTTCCCTAGGTGCACCGCTGTTTGACAGCTCATCAAACTTCACAGACCCTCAGACCATGCAGCTGCTACAGCACAGCCAGAGACTGCTCAGTAACCTCAGTACCATCTTCCACTGTCTGCTCAGTGAAGCTCATGAGCTCACGCAAAAAGGTGCAACATCCACACAGACGCAATCACATGTACAGGTGTTATGTTTCCCTGTGATGTCAGTAAAAACAGGTTCAGCCAGCCAGCACACATTCACACATTTGTGCTAAAATGTAATGAAACACTCTCACCAGTGTTGACAAGAGTGTTGATTTCAATAAAATTATGATTTCTTTATGGTTTGATACACTTTGAGCTATAATGCATTGTTCTTTGATCAGCCATATCTAAGAACCGAGAAGCTGTCGTGTTGTTGTTTTGTGTCATTTGTAGTTATTGATCGGTTTTGTTTATATTTCTTGTTGTGTAGGCCTGGTGGGTCTGATGAACAAGAACATGGTGTCCAGTCTGATTTCCAAGTACGCTCAGGTGGTGCTCTGGTTCTGTCGTACCGGCCTACTGCCTGAAGGATCAGGTAAGGTGTTGCTGGCGTTAACATGACCAGCTATTTCACACAACACAATTTCTCAGTCAGCGAGTAAACAAGTTGGAAGCAGGTTGAATATCTTTAGTGACTTAAAGACACTCTTGAACTAGAAGCATTGTGCAACGTGGAGTCGGGGGGAAATTCTTAAAATTGTTTTAGTTGGCTACAAGAGGTGTAGCCTGTTAAAAGTCTGCCTGCTGTAAACAAATATTCATTAAAATTAGCAGAAAATGTTTCTTTTTCAAGTTCTTTTTCTTTTAACATTTGAGCAGAAAAGCATCAGAACATACTATTTGTTCAGGGGTTGCCAAACTTGTGAATATCACTGTATTCAGTTTTATTTTTTTCTCTTTCTCTCTATGGATTGTAACTGCCCTCCCCACCAGACGACGACGCTCTCCAGATCTCCAGGCCTTTCTACACTCACTCAGTCATCAGCAACTATTATACCATACGCAGAGAGGAGCTCACCAGGCTGGCTAAGTGAGTAATTTCATCTTACATGTATTCCAGATCAAGGACTGCAGCTAACCAGCATCTTCTTAAATAATATCTGTTACTTTCTGATGATGATGATGATGATGATGATGATGATGATGATAGTCTGAGTTGATCTAATGCCAACACTCTCCCGTGGTCTTCTCAGGGGCAAGTGGTGTGCAGACTGCCTGATGATTGACGGTTTGGTTGGCCAGTGTGGTGAACGCTTAATCAACCTGTGGAAGAGGGATGAGAATGGGACAGGGCAATACCCACCACCTACATTGCATGTAAGCATTCAAATTATTTATTTTGTACTATCTAATTTATGTCAGATTGAGTTTGCATCTGTGGCTTTTACAATGTATATTTTTGATCCACAGGCCCTGTTGGACATTTATCTACTGGACAACATTGATGAAGCTGCCAAACATGCAATTGTATCCTTTAATAATGTCATAAAGTCATGTCAGCCATAGTCAGCTCCTGTAGTTTCTGTGAATTCAGGGGTAATTTCTTCAGCTGTTTATTTATATCTGTTTTAACTTACCTAAACCTCTAACTTCTTTCTTCATCTTTACATGGTGTCCAATATTGGGTGACTTATTTTACAATCTAGTAACCTCGGTCGTAGTTGTAAATCTTAAACTCTCCCAATGATGTACTAAATTCAGTCCACTGCCTTTATGAGCCTTGACCTGTTGTCCCAGGTGATTTACCTGTTGCTGGATGTAATGTACTCCTTCCCTAATAAGGAGGGAGCATCAGTGGAGTCTTTCCCCCCAGCATTTGCCATCCCCATTGGACTGGTGAAACTAGTGCAAGGCCTCTGGCTGCTGGACCACCATGACCACCAGGTACACTACACATTTGACTGACGTTTTAAGATGTAAATTTGGACACAGAGATGTTGTGCAAGGCAAAAGATCATTGTTGTATGTAAAGGTTCATCAGTATTGGCTTATTAAAAATGTTCTTCTTTCTCCTCAGAGTTCATTTGAGTTGCTCCTGCATCCAGCTGCTTCTCAGTGTCAGTTTGAGTGGCAGCACGAGCGTGTCCTGCAAGCACTGATGTGCCAGGGCCAACACCCTGTGGCTCTTCGATACTTCCACGTTACGAAGCCTCCAATTTCCTCCACCTCCCAGGCCAAACTCTGCCTGTCTGTACTGCTACACAACAGGTAAGAGCAAAAGGAAAGAACTCCAAGAACACCAGCAGAAACATTAAATATAAATGTACGCACAGTAAAACTTGACAACAATGTTGGAGTATTGTAACGATGAAATGTGGGCAAGGCAAATACCAGTCCTTAATTAGTTTACTTTCACATGTCTTATGTCTTCTCATTAACCAGCTGGTGTGTCCTTCTTCCAGGTGTCTTATAGAGGCGTGGTCATTACTTCGGCAGCACTCTAATCGCCTCAACATGGGAGAGCTGATGGGCTTCCTGTATGAGAGCTGCCAGGAGCTGGGCCTCATGAAGGAGCTGCTCAAACTGCCCCTGAGCCTCACTGAGCAGGTAGGAGAGAGAATAGTGAAGTTATCAGAAAACCCTAATAACCCTGCATCGTTCCGCTTGTAGATTCATCTTTGCTTGTGTTTTTGGATGATAAAGTCGATGCTTAAAACTCGTGGTTGTTGGGTTTGTGTTTCAGGAATGTTTGGAGAAGTTTCTCCAGAGTACAGGGGGTCTCCAGAACCGAGAACTGCTGATGGTTCATTACCTTCAGCAGGCCAACTACATTCCTGCCCTGCAGCTCAACCACAGCCTCAAGATGAACCTGGTGGTATGTTTGACACTCACATACATAGTATTACGCTATCACAGCATTATCTTGATATAGGTATGTGACTTTCAAAATATATTTATTTAATATTCAGAATCAACTGTATTAATGAATTGTTATCAATTTAGACATACTATATCCAAATATGGAAATTCCATTACTGTGCTATTATATAGAAAGAAGATACTTGAATCCCATAAGATTTATAACCTCATTCTCTTGCTTCTTTGTTCCTAGAATGAACGAGACCCAAAGCTTAAAGAACGGTCCAACACCAGGAACTCTATATTGGATCAGTATGGCAAGGTTTTGCCCACAGTCCAGAGGAAACTGGCAATGGAGAGAGCAAAGCCCTACCAGCATCCCTACGCCATCCACAGAGAAGGTAAAGAGATGCTCAACTTGAAATCATGTCTCTTTATAGTTAATAGTAACATGTTTGTTTCTTGCAACCGCAGTGTCAGTGTCTGTTATTTTAGTTTTAATGTAATCTAAACAACAGCTTAAACACTATTTATCAAATATAAATAACACATTTACACGCTGTGCTCCAGTTTCTCGGCCACAGCCACTGTCAACCATCACCAAGCGCTCCGTCAGGGAGAAGGTGATGTCGAGGGCTGGCTTCATCAACAATGTCCTGACCAAGATTGAGGAGGTGTGGTTAGGCAAAGGAGCTACACCACAGTCCTCCCCAGCCAAGAGGTGAACATAAAATACCAAAGTTGCATCTCAGGAGTCATTTTTTTAAATTATTATTTTCTAACCTTTTTTCAATTTTGTTTCTGCCAGCCCCAAGCCCTCCTCCTCCTTGGCCCTTTCTGAACCCTTCCTGGGAACTCCTATCACCATGACCGCCAAACGAAAGTCAAGGTACTTTCATAAGAGCTTCATATTAATGAGGAGTCTGTGCTGCCTGCTAACCGAGAGGTTAAAGCCGTGTATTATACAATATTTGACTTGGAAAACTATGCATGTAAACCTTATAACATTTTAACTTTTTTTTCCTTTTTTTTTTAATTCAAATAGTTACAACAATGGCACCTACATCTTAATATTGTGTTCAGTTATTGATTGTATACTGTACACTCAACTCTACTACTACACTCTCAACAAATACTTGAATGTTAATATTTACTGTATATTCCAAAACAGCTACGTGTATGCACAACAGAGCTTTGTTAAGACAGCCTATTAAAGATACTTTGCATTCCTTCCTCATCTTCAATCTGAACCAGGCTGATGGACTTGGTGGTTCGTCCGTCCTGTCAGACCCCTCGTCCTCTTCTCAGCCCTCCCAGACCTCCCAGCTCCTGGGTTTCTCCAAAAAGCATCAGCAAGGCCCCTGAACTCAGTCTGCTGCAAACACCGCAGGTTGTCAAGGTGAGCAGGATTAATCCTTTACCCTGTCAGGATATCTAAAGAATTCAAATCTTTATGTATATTTATACTAAATGTTGTTTATGTTTAGTGTATTTTCTTAACAATTGACTTTGTATTCCTGGAGCATTTTGGTATTTTGTTACTTACACTTTTACTCCTGTTTTTGTTCTCTCAGCGAGCTCGGGCCTTGGCTGCTTCTGGCCCTGTGTTCTCAGCATTCACTCCTCAGTCCATCCTGCGCAGCAGCCTGAGGCCCACACCGGTCGCCACCCCGTCTGCTTCTCCAGGACGCTCCATCACCCCCCCACTCCGTAACAAAGAGAGCCGGATCACCTTCATCGAAGAGGCAGAATCTCCTGAACCGGAGAAGGGCATCCGATGGACCAATGGGGTAAGACCAAGCACAAGATAGGAGTGGTGTGTTGACTCTGAGAAGCCACCTCAAACACACACACACACAAACAAACAAACAAAAAAACTCTCTCTTACTAATTTGTGCTTTGTGGTCTTCATCAGCACATTAAAATGTGTCTTACAATCTTCTTTGGAACCGTTTTCCTCTCTAGATGGCAGCAGACAGTGAGATTAGCTTGCTGACCAGAGGCATGCTATCCAAGGCTACACATAAGACCTGGCCCTCACAGCCTGCTGAGGAGGAAGAGGATGGAGACGAAGAAGCGGAACAGCCTAGTGTGAAGTTCTTGCCTCCAGAAGGTGGTATTCCCTCCTCACAGCTGAGGTGCTTTGACAGCGAGTCACTCTCCATCCATGATGTCGCCGCAGAAACCAGACCATCAGATGCAATGCAAGCACGCCTGAGCTTGAGCTTCGACACCAGCCAGGCATCTGTCCGTTCAACAGACACCACTCTAGAGTATTTTGATGCACCTGCTCCTGCTCTCTCAGAGGACCAAGAAGGGGAGGAGGTGCATACTGCTCCAGAGAAAGAAGAGGAGGTAGTGACGGTGAACATCAAAGGCCTAACTGAAACTCAAGAACCAGAGGAAGAGCCCTCACTAACCACTGAGCAAACCCCTCTCCTGACATCAGAGGATACAGAGAGGGGAGAAGAAGAGGAGGTGAAAGAAGACGAAACATTTGAGGACGTGATTGAGATTGGTCTTGAAGAGGAGACTAAAAACGAGGAAGAAGTTAAAGAGGAGGATGAACAAGAAGTTGAGTCAAGTATCGAATATAAAGATGCTGCAACTCTTCCCCAAGAGGAGATGTCTAGCCACAATCAAGGTAATTCATTTACAGAATTTGCTCTATTCGTTTCTTTACGACTTTTTACACCAGTACGGCACAGCAGAAATAGAAGGTGTTGAAAATATAATTTTTTTTTACCACACTTCTCTTAAACACCGCTTGACACATTTTGTATACTACTAGTTTGTAACCAGGTTACTGAGAGCACGGACTCTGGCGCTGAGGTCGAATCTCCGGATCTATCAGTGGGACAGGACGTCCAGACGGAGGCCACCGAATCCACAGAGTTCACTGAGTATCTGAAACCACCTGTAGCCACTGAACCCACAAACCAAGCAGAAGAGGAACTGGAGCAATCAACAGGTCCGTCCTTAACTTACGCATTTATACTATAAAAAAGTTACAAGATATTACCACAGCATATTGGACAAGACTGTAGTGATTCATATACACACAACACTATGGGGAAATGGTATAACTGAAACTCTTATCAGTATAGATTGAAATATTATATTACATTATTACCCAACACATTTTAAACAAGGTTATAATGACTTCATACTAAGATGTTATGATTCTGTGTTGTCTGACAGATCTGACAGAGTTTGTTCAGAGACATCTGTTTGGCGGCGATCTGTCTCCTCCGCTCACCCGCTCAGGAATCCACAACGCATCACAGACCCAGACGTCTTTCAACAGGTCTGTACCGTTTTCTCTTTACAAAAAGAAGATAGAAATATCTTTCTGATTATACCAATTATTTAAAAAAATTAAAAGCCATCAAAAACTTTCATTGTAAACCATATCTCAGATGTGTATAGTTAAATACGAATTTAAATCAATTGAAAAGTAATACCAAATATTTGTAATTTGTTCTCTAATGGTGGAATTTTTCAGCAAAAAAGGATTTTTTTCAGGCAGAAAAAAAATGTAAATGAACTTTCGGCAAGTATTTTTCCACTTAGCTGAAAATATTATTTAGGTCATAATCCATATTAAAACAACCCTCTAAGTCACTTTTTCAATGAGTGTACATATCAATGTGGGAATTTGGTTAGAAACTATGAAAATGTTGTGTAACCCTGTGTTTCCTTTGCCGGCCTTTCAGCTGTTTATTGTTTTGTTTGTCACAGTTTGAATGATATCATTCTCCTTTCTCCCAGTGAGTCACCAGGTGAGGTTGAAGAGGAGGTGCAGGCAGATGTTGAAGCTCCGCCAGTGTTCACCAGCCAGAAATCTACTGCCTCTGTGACATCCTCCGAGCCAACTGGCACAGACTCCCACTGTAAGGAAGCTTGTACACACATGCACATTAACACCGGTGCTGTTACAGTGTTGTTTCACTCATTTCTCCCACATCTGCTCTTTTTTTTTAATCTCCTAGCTGTTGTGAGTGTGAACGACAGTGAAGAGCTTTCTAGCCCTGAGTCTGAGGAAGAAGATGAGGATGAAGAGGAGGAGTCTGATCGAGCTGAGGAGGAAGAGGAAGAGGAGGAGGAGGAGGAGGAAGAAGAGGAAGAGGACTCTGGTAGTGAGGTGGAGATCATTGAGGAGGTACAGGGTAATGGGAGGCTGCCACCCCTCCAACCCAGTTCAGTCTTTGTACAGCAGGGACACACACACTTCCTGCCAAGTCTGTCAGAGCAGGAGGCTGCGGCGTTCTCTCTGATTACACCCGGTGTAGAGATGAAGGTAACAAATGTAGAGCTGAAACGATTAGTGAGACTAGATGATTAACCGATCAATCAAAAGAAATCAAGAAATAACTTCTCCTGTGTGTTTGCTCTGTTACAGATGGTAGAGGAGGACATGGAGGGTGAGGTGGTGATGGTGAGACTCGGGGCAGACGAAGAAGGGATTGTAGCGGATGAGGATGAAGAGCAAGGATCATCATACATGGAGCTCAAACCCTCTACCACTCTCCTGGTACCCCTGGAGCTCGTGGAGGGGCAGGACGGCCTGGTCGATGGTGCTCAGCTTGGTCCTCCTGAGCTTCAGCAAGCCGTTGTGTCAGATGACCCGAGGTCTGAAACTCACAGCGGCTTCTCTCTGATGCTGGATGAGGACGCGGATAAAGAGGCAGACACGCTGCCTATTGAGAATGATCTACAGTCCTCCGACCCTCCCAGCCTGTCTCCAGCAGTGGAGGCTGTTGACGAAGTTGTGGCCAAACCTGAGGTTATTCTTTTGGGCGCAGATGATCAGGATCCTCCTCTGTCTGGAGAAGTCTCCGAAGAGGACCAGAGGAGAGAGATGGACACCTTGGATGGAATTGAGGTAGATGGGTCAGCAGAGTCAGAACTTGCAGAACCTGCCGACCTACAAACTGAAAACACCGGGGCAAACCATGAGACAGGAGATGCTAAAGAACAGAGCGATGCAGAGTTAGTAATGTTGGTTGAAGACCATGAACCTGCAGGTCTCCCAGTCTCTGGGCCAACTCCAGTAGGAGAGCTCCCAGCAGTAATGTTGGCTGACGATCATGAACCTGAAGATCATGAATCTGAAAATCATGAACCTGAAGATCATGAATCTGAAGAACTCCCAGCAGTAATGTTGGTTGAAGACCACGAACCTGCAGGTCTCCCAGTCTCTGGGCCAACTCCAGTAGGAGAACTCCCAGCAGTAGTGTTGGCTGAAGATCATGAACCTGAAGCTCATGAATCTGAAGATCTTGAATCTGAAGATCTTGAATCTGAAGATCATGAATCTGAAGATCATGAATCTGAAGATCATGAATCTGAAGATCATGAACCTGAAGATCATGAATCTGAAGATCATGAACCTGAAGATCATGAATCTGAAGAACTCCCAGCAGCAATGTCGGCTGACGATCATGAGCCTGAAGGTCTTTCAGTCTCTGGGCCAACTCCAGAAGAACTCCCAGCAGTGGTGTTGGCTGACGATTATGAATCTGAAGAACTCCCAGCAGTAATTTTGGCTGACGATCATGAACCTGGAGATCATGAACCTGAAGATCATGAACCTGGAGAGCTCCCAGCAGTAGTGCTTGCTGACGATCATGAACCTGAAGGACTTTCAGACTCTGGGCCAACTCCAACGGGAGAACTCCCGGCAGTTGTGGATGACAAAGACTCTACGGCAGAGAAAGATGCTGCTGAGGAGGAGATGGGAGAGGAGGAGGAGGACAAACCAACACCTGCTGAGGAGCAGGAAGAGCCTGAAGAGAATGGGCCTGTTAATATGGACACGGAGATAACCCCCAGCACAGAGACAGAGACTGCTGTGGAGGAGGAGCAACAGGACCATGAAGCCGTAGCAGAGACAGAAGAGGATAACGGGGAAGAAATTAAGACGGAGCAGGAAACGGGAAAGAAAACCAGGGGAAGAGCGAGAAAAGATATTGAAGAAGAGAAACCTGTGCCAGAGACGCCCACTTCTCAGAGGAAAAAGAAAGCTCCCTCCACCCCAACACGGATGACCACAAGAGGGAGGACGGTTTCCTTTATCTCTCCCCTCCTGGAGGAAGCAGAGGAAGCAGAGGAAGCAGAGGAAATGGAGGAGGTAGAAACAAAGTACCTGCTTCCTGCTTCGCCTAGTCGTACACCTAGAAAAAGTAAACAGAACAAAGAAACTAAAGTCCAAGCAAGCCCACCTCGAAGAAGTACTCGTAATTCTCAGCCAGAGCCTCCTAAAGACGAGGTTGAAGAGGGGAACGCCATGGACAACGACACCACAGTTGCATCAACCTCAAAGGCCTCTTCTCCAGCCAGGCGGCGGGTTGCCCAGAGGGCCTCCTCAACAAAGTCCAGCCAAAGGACCCAAAGTGAAGATCAGGAGGATGAGGTCACAGATGCAAAGGTTTCTCGACGAACAAGCGCCAAGAGTCCCACACCGGCCAAACGCAGGACCACTCAGGAAATCACTCCGAGGAGGTCCAGCAGAAGGATATTGAGCAGCAGTGAGGTGGTGGCAACACCGTTACAGATCTTGTTAGAAGAGCAGGAACAGTTTGCGTCCCCCGCCAAACGCAACTCCAAGAAAAGTAAAACAGAATCATCGGAGATGCTGGAGGAGGAAGAGAGCAAAAAACCTCCCAGCCCCGGCAGGGCGACTCGACAGTCAAACCGGATTACCCTAAACGTTTATCCACAAGTAAGTAATTCATCTCTTTCTTTTCTTTTGCAAGTTCATGATGTTGAATAAGCTGAAAGCTGTCGTAGATATGAGAATGTTTTTTGTCAGTTACATACCGAGAATGTGAAGCTTCATCTTATTCACCATCATGTGATGTTGACAGATATTAAGCCTTTTTTGTTTGAAGTTAAAACGTCAACTGACTTTTGTCTTTAATACATTTGTAAAAAACAACTTTCTGTAAAATAATTAGTAGGGCGGGCAGCGTTAATGCGTTAATCATTTTTTTGCGCAATTTCGTTAACGCATTAACACAACTTGCAATTTTAAGGTTGTAACGGGCTCATTTTAAAAGCTAGATTGAAGAGACTGGCATCATATGGAACCAGAAAACCTACTCCACAATGTCATACTAGCTTGTCATGAAGGAGGCTAAATAACGCTGCAAACTAACTCATTTTGGCAAGGGAAAAACTGCCATGGCCATTTTCAAAGGGGTCCCTTGACCTCTGACCTCTAGATATGTGAATGAAAATGAGTCTCCCCTTTACAGACATGCCCACTTTATGATAATCACATGCAGTTTGAGGCAAGTCAGAGTCAAGTTAGCACACTGACACACTGACAGCTGTTGTTGCCTGTTGGGCTGCAGTTTGAGCATATTTTTGATGCTAAATGCAGTACCTGTGAGGGTTTCTGGACAATATTTGTCATTGTTTTGTGTTAATTGAGTTCCAATAATAAATGTTTCATACATTTGCATAAAGCAGCATATTTGCCCACTTCCATGTTAAGAGTATTAAATACTTGATAAAAAATGTAAGATTAATTTGCGATTAATTGCAATTAACTATGGACACTCATGTGCTTAATCACGATTAAATATGTTAATCCATTGACAGCCCCACTAATTAGTTTTCATATCATATTATTGTACATTTTACATTATTCCGTATTACATGTTGATAAATCCGATCCAAGCACTGTTGATCATTGATGACACTTTACACTCCCAGGTGAAACTGGTTCCTGTATTAATTCCTCAGAGCGCAAAGAAGACGAGAGGAGTGACGATAACAGAAAATATAAAAGAAAGTGCAGTTCAACTCGAGCCTGAACTTAACAGCAATGCTGGTCTCACCAACTCCCGTCGACCAACTAGAAGCAAACTCTGGGATCACCCTGAGGAAGACCTCCCCTTACTGGACTCACCGTTGGAGGTGGACTCTGAAACCCCAGTCGCAGACGCCCTCATCAAGAGGCTTCAGGATGAGGAAGGGAAGCAGGAAGGTATGTTGGAAGCTGCGTACAGACAGAAAGTAGAGCTGCGTTTGTACTACTTTTTTTTTCTGCATCTCAGTTTCTGTCTGTCATAGAATATAGTGTAAACTCTTTGTTATGAATTACAGGAGGAGTAGTCGTCACAAAGATGGTGAGAACCAGCAAGAGGAGTACGAAGTCTGTGAAAGACAGCCTGGACCCCGAACCCAAAGAGGAGGAGTCTAGTCCAGACGAGTATTCGTTCATCTACTCTCCCTCACGGAGAAGAACAAGAGGTGAGCTGGTTATCCATTTACCTGTATGTCCATCCATTCATCCATGATGGTTTTAACCCTGTGTTGTGTCTGTGCGTCAGCTAAAAGAGCAGAGTCTCCCGGCCCGAGTGAAGAGTCTGCAGCGCCCGTCACTCGCAGCAGGAGAAGAGTTGTCAAAGATACCTCTGTTGCTCCTCATGTAAGTGCTTCTGCTTATGACGTTCACACTTTTTTAGTGTGGAGGAGGCTGGATTTGTGTTTTAACCTGAATTTAATTAGTCTGTAGGTCAGTTCCTCAAACATGTAATCCCATGATCTTGTTGATGGCACAAAGCAGAGAGTTGTTTTTGATTCTACCGCAAAAGGGAAAACTTATTTTGGATTAAAACAAATTTTGACTAAGACCACTCTAGTGTGATATTAGCTAATTATATGCAAATCAGTTGCAGTGTAACAATTATTAACCTTCTAAAGCCTACATAGATGCAAAAGACAAAGAAACGCCTGGACATAGTTATATATTTTTGCCAATTCTGAGCTTATTCTTTCAGTCAGTATCAAGCGTTCTACATCAAATGATTCAGGGGGACCTAACCTTTCTTTCTGCTGCAGTGTAAAGTCATCATCAGGCATTACCTTTGTGGGTGTACCATGTTTGACATTGAAAAAAAAAAGGTTTTGTTGAATAACTCCACAGTCAACCAGGGAATTTTTGCTGTGAGTTTTTGCTAAATCTGGCCAGAGGCGTAAAGCGGGGTTGATCTCAACTACTCACCTGTAAAGTTTCGCACAGTTTCGTCTTGCACAGTTGCAATGATATCGTGGTCTACAAAATCTGTCCCCAGACGTATACGGTACGCTATGGTAGGCTCTAGAGGGTTAATGAACGAGAGAAAAGCGTTTTTAATCTTAACATTTTTTGTTTGGTTTTTTTTCAGGATGAAATCGATTTAGAAGAAGATCTCGTGGAAGTGGAGAAAGCAGCAGCTGTTTCTAAGTCCAGAAAATCAGTCAAACGAACAGCCAAGTAAGATCCTGTTGTCCTCTGAAAAATACCTTCTGGACCCCTGAGACTGAGGATACGACAAAGAACTGCTTAGTTTAATGATTTTCAGTAGGGCTGCTCGATTATGGCAAAATTCATAATCACGAATATTTTGGTCAATATTGAGATTACGATTATTTAACACAATTACTCATTGACTTTGGAAACATCATGCATTTAGAAAGAACATTTTGTAGGCTACATTTTAAGGTTAAATGCATCAATCTGGTGCACTTTGAGAGCTAAATTAAGAGGCTAGATCTGTGAAGAACTTTGTGCTCTAGTAAACAATTTAATCATAAACACATTGGTTGTATGGATATGAATGGTGATGACACGTCAAAAAAAATCACACCCACAAAGCATGGTAAACGAGACGGGGTCTGTTTCAAGACGGGCCAGGTAAGTTGCCGACATTGCAGCACGCACTAAGCGACGAGGTCCGGGCGAGGGGTGCTGTAAAGTGGCATCTTCACCCCGAGCCTTTCCAAGTTGACCTACAGCCGGTTGCGGCGCACCGCCACGGAGGAAATATGCCCCAATGCACCACTGTAAAGGAAAGGGGTGCGCTGGATTTATAACACAAGACAAAATGAGTGTCATTGCAAAATGGAATTTGGCACTATAATTGTTTTGTCAACTATCTTGCTTTCATCTTTGGAAGCCGTAATTGAAATTCGATTAATTGCACAGCCCTAAATTTGAGTCACAATTTGCATTGTAGTGTGTTTGTTTGGGCCAAAGAAAATCACTCCCTGCTCAGGTTTCTGTTTGTTCTTCACCTTCAGATCCAAAGCCGTTTTGAAGCCCTTTCCCATCGCAGAGGTGGACCTGATCTCGCCTCTGCCCAGCCCAGCTGAGCCGATCCCGCGGGCCCTCAAGAGGATCGGTGAGGAGGACGCCCCGACTTCGAGCATGAACCTTCGACGCAAACGCATAATGGACACCGTTTTCACAAAACCCGTCACGCGGAGGAAGAAACTTTGAGGAGGTTGGTGGTGGTGGTTTTAACCGGTGAACCTCAGACAGCCACCAGAAGAGTTGAACCGAGTCGGTCCGGAGCTGTCAAACAAAAGTGTATGCCTAAAAACTCACGATGGTTCTATTTCCTCAAATGCCTCACAGTGCTGCGGTTATCTTTGTTGGTTATATAAACCTCCCTGTAGGACAATAAAATAAAAGCAATGTAGGCATGAAAATATATTTTTGGGACATAACACACTGGTGGATAGCAGTGTGAGAGAGGCATATATTTTTGGAGTTTACACATCCCGCTCGTACTAACTGGATTCCACTTGATATCGTATCTGTGGCCATTTCGTGTTGGACATTTTGCGACGCTCCTTGTAATCCGCTGAACTCTCTGGGCACAGAATGGCACAAGGGAAAGCAATCAATGTGGGCTTTTTAGGAGCTCCCATTAATACAACCAGAGAGACTGAACTGATCCTGCCTCTGATAAAGAGGTTTTTATTTACATTCTCTTTTATTTTTATTTTTATTTTTTGTGGTTGTTTACTTTTTAGATTTCGAGGCCTGCTGTTTTTTCTATTTAAGAAGAAGAGCAACCAACCCAGTGGAGATGAAAGATTTCTACTGATAAATTTGTATATAGTCTTTTGCTATGTTCCAAATAAAGTTAATAAATAAATCCTAAAGAGTTACGCTCATAAGTTTTAAGTGTCTTGAATGCATTTGATCATCTAATTAGACTGCCTATGCCATAGTCTTAAAATTTCAGTCGATTTTAGGGGGTTTTTCTGTGAAAGAAGCACGGACTTATGTACACTAATGCCATCAGATTTTAACTGTTTCTGTGTGTCATGGGGATGTTGTAGAGTGTGAAAGAAACAAAAATACTTGCACAGCAGTTTGCAGTTGTTAAAATTGTTTTTGGGAAATGTTAATAGGCTTGTTTGATTACTTTTATGGCAACCACCATCTGACACATAGGCTATTTTCTGATGAATGTATGTAGAATGTCTTATTTTTGATGACTGCTCTTTGATAAATATGGTAAAGCTTGAATACTTCTGGTGTTGAGTGATTGTCTTAATGCAATTTACCATCTTTAAGGCTTGTGTGTGGTGGGTGGATGGAGTGACGGGACCACAAGGCCTTTTTCTTTTTGTCTGAGATGTGCGGTGATCCAGTGAAAGGAGCTACAAGCGTCTAATTATCCTTCACAATAGCCGAGACCTTATCCTGCTGCTGCCTCAGTTAATATCAGACATCCATCAAACTCTAGCAATCTTTTAAATGTCAGGTAATGGTTGATATCATACTGAAATGTTGACATAACTAGCTGTAAACGCAAACCTTCCTGGATGAATTGGACTATCTCCCTGTCTCTCTTCTATAATTTATGGTGGTAGGAGGTGAAAGTGAAACCGGCCTCATCTACAGGGCTTCACTTCACTTAACAAAACACCATGGTGGAAAGTATTAATATAGCAAATTAAAAGCATATGTTTCCCATGGTAAATGCTTATGATAATTACTTTTTATTAAATATCTTAATGCTGCTATTTAATATTTATTTTTAGCCCGTAGCAGTGTCTACTACACATTATTGTCTCTTTTAGATAAGTGTTTAGGGTCGTGTCCATCTTTCAGTAAGTAAATGTGTTTTCCATCATGTTTTCAGTAAAACCTTGAGCCTATTTCTTAACAGGCTAACATGAACGCCACAGCCTCTGTCACACTAACCTGATTGTGTCCATGTCAACGAGTAACTCGACCCACCTGTGTGTCTGCGTGAGGGAGCTGATCACTCAGTGTGCCAGTCTGCCGTGCTGATACCTGCCTGCTGCACCATGAGGGCTAAAGCCTCAGACATGTACAGCAAGGACTGTGTCAAAGTGGCCGTCAGAGTCCGACCCTTCAACAAGGTCAGTGTGCAGTCGTATATATATAGTAGAATATGTGCAATTTCACTTTTTAAAGCTGTCATCCGTTCTTATGTTACGCAATTTCTCCATTGTTTATTCGCCTGATGTTTTCCTAATGTGTATGTGTTGCAATGTACTGCATTCTGCTGGTATCACATTCACTGACTAGTATTTACAACTGTATACTGTACACACTGATGGATCCTCCAGCTCAAAGGTAAAAAATAGCAGATGTTTGTGATAGTATTTGTGTATAAACTATCGTAAATATTCACAAATGTGTGAGCAAACACACACATGATGAATTGACTGTATACACATGTATTGCTTTTCTACAAAAAAAGATGGCAACACACAAATAAAGAGTTTATAACTTTGAGGCCTGTCAGAGTGCAATGCCTGTGTGAAACAACTGAAAATACAACAGGAGAAATGATTGAGTTTGGATAAAGAAGGAGGACGTTGTCTAGGTTGTTCTGGGGAGCTCAAATGGGAAACAATGGATCTGGTGACAGCAGATATTAAATTCAAAGTAGGCTACTTCGTTATTCTTACACTAAATTATCAGACACAGTTTTTTATATCTCTTCCTTCTCCCTGTGCTTACTCCTTGTGAGGAGATCGATAGATAGATACTTTATTCATCCCGAGGGAAATTCAGGTGTCCAGCAGTTCGTATTACAAAGGCATAGTACAGTAATGCACCAGAAATATAGATAAAGTAAAAGTGAGCAGTAAGTAAGTACCACGTCAGTCTTTTATTTTCCTTGAAATCCAAATTAAATCCTCTTGTTCTCTCTTCTCATCCTCCTTCATTTCCTCCATTCAGAGAGAGGGGGACGCAGGCAGCCGCTGTATTGTCTCCATGGTGTCGAACTCCATCACCATCCAGGACCCGCGGGAATCCCAGAGCCGTCGTTCTTTTTGTTTCGACTACGCCTACTGGTCCCACAGTGGCTTCGCACGAGACCGTAGTGGCCTCTACGTGCCTGAAGAGCCAGGGGGACGATACGCCGACCAGGTCAGCTACAAGTCACCCTAGTAGAACATTCATTACAACCAACAGAACATGTTGAACACTGAAACAAGCAGAAGATACAAAATCTAGACTGTCCAGACAGAACAGACCTAGAAAGAGTTTGAGCAATACCGAGTTGCAAGCTCATAAAACATCCTCTATCCCCAGGACAGTGTGTTCCAGGACCTGGGAGAGGGAATACTGGAGAATGCACTGCAGGTAACAATCATCATATATTTAACTAGAGTTTCATTCACATTTGTATCATGAAGCTCTGTGTTTTTTTTTGCACCCAAACAGATTTTGTTCTGTGCATGTTGGCTAAAACAACTCTAGGGTTTTACTGTTTGTCCAATTTTGATAGTAAAAGTCCTGAAATGTTGTCTGCAGGGTTACAATGCCACTCTGTTGGCCTACGGGCAGACCGGCTCAGGAAAGAGTTACTCGATGGTGGGCTTCGGGCCTAACAAAGGCCTGGTTCCTAAACTCTGTGACCGGCTGTTTCAGGCCATTAGAGAGAACCAGGATACCCGACAGTGTCAGGTAAAGGGTGTGTGTGGCTGTTTCCCAACACAGTGTCATGTATGGATGTGTTTTTGTTATAAACATTCTGAATCTTGATGTCTTCACAGGTCTTTTTCAGTATGCTGGAGATCTATAATGAGCAGGTAATAGTAGGGAGCAGCAGCTACTGTCTTTTTTCCTTTTCTTCATGATCTCTTGTTTCTCTGGATATTACATTGATTAAGAAGTCACCGTCTTCATAGATGACCAGCGTTCCCTCCTTCCTTAGTCTCTGCCTCATTTTATTTTGTCTCTCCTCGTTGTCCAGGTGGTTGACCTGCTGTCTCGGGGGTCTCGTACTGCAGGGGGGCTCAGAGTCCGAGAGGAGCAGCAAAGAGGCTTCTATGTGGAGGGTCTCCGGACAGTCCCTTGTGACAGTGCACCACAGGTATATGGATGGATGGATGGATGGATGCAGAATAAACATATAGATGGATAACTGTCCACATTTTAGGTTCAACTCTATTAGCTGAGTGTCCTGCCGGTTTCGTAATCATAGAATTATGATATAAGAACCGTTACGAAAAGAAATAAGAGCTTCAAGGAATGTTGAGGGATATTTCAGGTATCTTTCTGTATGCTCTGTGCTCTAGTGTTGTTTACTTGGACTCATGTTAGAAGTGTGAATATTAAAATGTAGGTGGGGCAGCTGATGGAACAGGGGACCAGGACCCGAACCACCGCCGCCACTCACATGAACGCCAATAGTAGTCGCTCGCACATGCTCATTATCCTCCAGCTCAAACAGGTCAGTGGCTCCACTTTCAGCCCCGCTACATAACACACATTCTCCAAGATTTAGATTAGTTTGTCCCAGTATCACTGCATTTAAAATTCACACTGTTTTCTCAAGCTGTTACTAAGTTAAAATCATTCACAGTGGTGGATGGAGTACCTGAAAGTCACATTTGAATAAAAGTAAAGATATCTAAACAGAAAATGACTTAAGTAGACGTTAAAGTCACCTAATAAAATATTACTTGAGTAAAAGTCTTTTTATCTGTTTACTGTATTTACTGTACTTAAGTGTCAAAAGTATTTTTCTGATATTAAATGTACTTAAGTATTAAAAGTGAAAGTAAATGCTGTTTAACTTGAGCAGAAATCAAAACTTAACTACAGCTTTGAGAGCACTTTGTTTGAACTTGCTGTGATCACGTAATGAAACTTGCGAAGCTACAGTAGGACCACTGATTCGCCAAACCTGCTTGCTTTCAATAGTAACAAGTAACAAAGATGCTTAGGGGAAATGTATCGGAGTAAAAGTACACATTTTATATAGGAAGTGTAGTGGAGTAAAAGTTGACAGAAATATAACAACTCAAGTTAAGTACGGATAACAAATACTTAAGTAATGTAACGAAGTCTTACTACTTTGTTACATTACACCATTGGTCATTTACCTGCATATGTGTGCTGGTGTCTCTGTATCATACGTATCAGAATATTATCTTCAGGTTTCTTTGGGCATTTGTTGTTGACATCATTGTGACTTCCTGTCAGATCTTTTCCAAAGAGAGCATCACAAAACAGTCCAACATCAACTTGGTGGACTTGGCTGGCAGTGAGCGTCAGCGATCATCAGGGTCAGAGGCTGACCGACTCAAAGAGGGCACGGCCATCAACCTGAGTCTCACCACCCTGGGCAATGTCATCAGGTTGGCCTGGTGTTTAGTTTATGTGATCTTTCATTCAGTTTGGTTTTTCACAGATACTTCAGTATCTTTCACATTAGGGATGGGACAATATAGGATTATATCGCAGATTGTAATAATAAAAAACACAACAAGTTGATCCTGGTGAATTTCCATTATTGGGATAATTGTGAATATCGTCACATGCTAGACTTGAAATAGCTGTGTCATGGTAGAGACGTGTTAAATAGAGATTGATTTTGAAAAAACAGACTCACACAGTGTTGCTATTTTTTTTATTTATGCAGGGGGACCATATGATTTATAATTAAGATTGTTTGTTTTCTATAAAAAAGTATATTATAAATATTAAATCAATATTATTTAGTAAAAAAGTATAAATAAAATGTTTTTCTTCATAAAAATCCAGTATGTTTAATCCCATTTTAAGAGTTTTAAGTATATTTTGATGATTGATTTTGATGTCATAATTGTCATTTTACAGGTCTGTAAATTTCATGGTATTTACCTAACTGATCATTAGCCAGAAATTTCTTTGGAATTACTGCCAAATTACCGCAATATTTACCTCAAAATGTATCGAAAACTACTTTATTATAAAGATTATTTATTAATTATTTCCCAATAGCTGGTAAATGTATTTAATACATTTCCAGGAAAAGAATACAAAGTTAATTGATATGCTTTATTTCCATGTCTGCTGGTAAATAGATAATAATTATCAAATATCTTCTTTGAAATTTCTTAAAAAACTCCCTGAATCATTACATTAGCTACCAGGTTACATTTGTGTAGACAATAAGTCACACAATGGTGAGATTTGTGCTGATCAGAAGTGTCTTCTCTCAGCGCACAGCTGCTTCTCAAGCCTAAAGGCCTTATTTTAAAGATAATGTGCTATTTTAGCTTATAATTATTAAATAATGTTTATAATAAAGTAATTTTGGGGTAATTTGACAGTAATTCCCCAAAAAATGAAAATAGGTTTCTTGCTAATTATCATTTAATTACCATGAAATTAGCTGACCTGTAAAATGAAAATTTTCATATCGTCCCATGCCTATTTCACATCCTCTCCTCTCCTCCAGCTCCCTCGCTGATGTGGCGGTGGGGAAGAAGGTCGTCCACATACCGTACAGAGACTCAGTTCTTACCAAGCTGCTGCAGTCTGCCCTGGGAGGCAACAGCCGCACTGTTATGGTAACAGACACCTTGTAGAAAATATTGCTAACATACACTGATGAGTTATGTTAAGTAATGTAGTTATTTTCTAATTGTGGACATCAATCAATTTTCAAGATTGCCACTCTGAGCCCTGCTGATATCTGCTATGAGGAGTCTCTCTCAACCTTGCGCTATGCTGAGAGGTACAACTAACCATTCGTACAGCGTAACCCATCAAGAAGTCTTGAACTTATACACCAATCGCTCATTGTAATGTCTTTCTGCCTCCTTCTTTTCACCTTGTATTTTCTTTCTTATTGGCCTTTCACTCGTTTCCTCTGTTCCACCTGGACCCCATCCACACCCCTCACTGGTCCCTCACCTCCTTCACCTCTTTAGGGCAAAGCGTATCCAGAACCGAGCGGTGGTGAACGAGAGCCCCACTGAACGTCTGGTTAAAGAGCTAAAGGCCGAGAACGCCAGACTGCTGCAACGACTGAGCCGGCTGGGCCAGGAGGGACGCAGAGCTAACGACGAGACCAGTGAGACTCACTCTTAGAAAGAATAGAAGAGAAAAATAATAGAATAAAATAGACTTCAGCAGGCGAGGGTCAACATGTATGCTTGTGTGTGTGTGTGTGTGTGTGTGTGTGTTCAGAGGAGCTTCGTCAGCTGCTGACCCACAATGAGCTCCAGATCAGAGCCATTCAGACTCTGTGGGAACAACACCTGCAGGAGGCGCTGAAGGACTGGGAACAACAGTATGCCAACATCACACAGGTACACACACACACACACACACACACACACACACACACACATATACAATATCAGAGATGCACAGTTTAATTTTGACTCTGCAGTTGATCAGTTTATTGGCCCATTACAATCTAATATCAGTCCTACTGCTAAGAATCTCAGTATCATCTTTGACCGGTATATGACTTTTGACCATCGTGTCCCTAAACTTATTCAGTCCTGTTTTCTCCAGCTAAGAAACATTGCAAACATCAGATGCATCTTGTCTTCCACGGATCTTGAACTATTAATTAACACTTTCATATTCTCCCGTCTAGACTATTGTAATTCCCTCTACACCTGCCTCAGTCAATCTGTTTTAAGTCACATACAGCTGGTTCAAAATGCAGCTGCCAAGTTATTAACCAGAACTGACCGTCGATCTCACATCACCCCTGTTCTGGCATCCCTCCTTTGGTTTCCTGTAAAATTCAGAATAAACTATAAGATCTTGTTAATTACATATAAGGCACCACATGACCTCGCCCCGAGTTACATTTCTGATCTCTGAGTTTGTTATTCTACCTGTCGACCACTCCGATCCTCTTTTATCCATCCCCGCTCCAACTGCAAAAACAGAAGGTGATCGAGCCTCTGGACAGCTTCTAAAAACCCATCTTTATAGGCCTCATCCACATGTTTTTGTCTGTTTTAGTTTGGTCTCATTGTTTCTGTGTTTCAAATTGTAATTATTCTTTGGTTTCTATCATTGTTCGATATTTCATTTGTGTGTGAAGCACTTTGTAACGGTGTGTTTTAAAAGGTGCTATATGAATAAAGCTTTACCTACGTACACAAAAGTTTCTGTAGTTTCAGATGAGCTTTGGAGAACACACGAACACAGAATGTAAATGCACTCGCTGAAGGTTTAGTGTATAAATACATCTGTGTACATGTACTAAGTGGATATTTTTCAGTCTCTCTGTCCCTCTCCCTCACTGTCAGGAGAGGAGGATGATGCAGATGCATCCCTACATCCTGAACATCAACGAGGACGCTCAGCTGTCAGGGGTGGTCAAGCTTTTCATTCAGGAGGGTAACTGTCTCTCTCTTTATGTCTTTATATTATGATGAATATCTCACTCTAGTTCAGTGCACCTTGTAGAGAGGGAGGTATTGGGAATGGAGAATGCCACAGTGGTAAGTAGGCTAGAGAGTTGGATGACAATAGTGACTGAGAAGCTTATCATAGTCTGACAGACCCGTCGCTACAGTTATTAGCATGTTCATTACCACTCATTAATACCGTTTTGTGTTCCAGGTGAATGGGACATGGGCTTGTCTGACTCTTCTCCGAGATCCATCTGTATCAAGGGCTTAGGGTGAGTTTACATCACATCAAGATCACATCCGGGAACAAAAGAACATCACAAACCTAGCGCAAGTAAAGTGAGATTTGAGACACTCAGCAGTTTATGTATGATGTCTAAAAGTGGCTGTGAATGATGTAATTGATTAGTGATCAGTTTCCCTGCATTCCACCTAGTGCATGCTGGGAAAGGCTGCAGGCCCTGCGACCCTTATAAAAAAATAAGCAATTGAATAAAATGTTATATACACGAGATGCAAGTATGGCTTATTCTAATTTTTTGTTGTTTTCAGCATCTTTGAGTTTACACACACTTATGTTTGCACATGTATGCGTGTTTTTGTCTGGCAGGATCCAGGAGCGTCATGCTGTGTTCACGAATGAACAGCGCCGGGTAACACTGACCCCGCTGGCAGGGTCAAAGGTCATTGTCAATGGCAATGCTGTCTCTGAGACAACTGAGATGCAGCACCTGGTGGGTGTCAAGATGTCATTATATGATTGTGTGATAGTATAGTATGTCAAAAAAGGCTATAGTATACTATGCCGTAAAAAAATCATTAACAAAGTCATAGTAGTATGCCATAAAAATGTCACAGTGTAGTATGTCAAAAAATCTCATGAAAACAGTCATAGTATGTCTAAAAATATCATGAAAAAAATTTAGAGGATAGTATGCCGAAAAAAAGTCATAGTGGTATGTTGAAAAATGTCATGAAATGTCATAGTATAGTATGTCATAAAAAATATTAAAATGTCATCATACTGTATGCCATTAAACTGTCCCTCTCCCTTATTTGTCTCCCTGTAGGACCGTCTCATTCTCGGCTCCAACTGTACCTATCTGTTCATCGGTTATCCCTCTGAGAGGGGTGGGGATGACTGGAGTCGCTATGACTACGACTACTTCCAGTCTGAACTGGCTGCTGCTGAGGGCATCCACCTGGGTGAGCAGGACGATCAATAGCTGGAAGTAAAGTAGGTTTATCAAGGAACAAGGTTAGTGTTAGACATTATTTGTGTCTGTTTAGGAGAGTCGAGTGCTGGGTCCAGTCAAACAGACCCCAGTCTGCTGGCTGTCTTCTACGACTACATCAAACTGATGCCCATGGTGGCTGAGGCCAACCAGATGAGCCAGGAACTGAACAAAGTAACACAAACACATGCAGCACATCTCTCTGCTTCTCACTGGAGGCAGTTATATTTGTCAATCAAATAACACAGATATATTTTTGTTTTTATGGTCTCCTGATGTCATCATTATGTATTAACAATTAATAAACACCTGCTCTTCATCATCTGCCATGTTTGTAGGGTGTGGAGTTTAAGTTGGAGATCAAGAATCTGGCGCTGTCGGATTCAAAAGGCCATGATCTGGAGAAGGAGATTGTTATCAGAGTCACCTCTGTCGGAAGAAAACAGGTTGGTAAATCTGTCTTTCTCCATTATTTCTTTCTGTCACTTACACTAGTTCATAAGCTCTCTTTATAATTCTGATTTCAATGTAGGTTTCAGTTCAAGTCTTGAATTTTAGTTTCTTTGTCTAAACTGTTTTCACTCTCCCTCCCCAGGTATGGATGTGGTCCAAGACCAAGTTTGTGAACCGTAAATTCCTGATGGAGGACGCCTACCAGCAGCATCAGGTTGAGAAGAGAAGAGACGATGTAAGTCTGTCAAAATGTAGTAAGAGACTATTTACAACTCAAATTTTGCACAGACTACAAGCCAAACAAACTTATCTCAGAAATCGTAAACGAAACATCTTAGTAAAAAAGGCCAAAAAAAAGCATTTGCCAAGTAGCTGCATACGTGTATTATGTATTTATATCACATGTATGTCAAAGTCATGATAAAAAGTCAGAGTGTAATATGTCATGAAAAGTCACAGTATGTCAATTTGTTGTGAAAAATCATAGTATAGTGTGTTGAGAAAAGTCAAGAAAAAGTTTATAGTGTAGTATGACATTAAAATGTCATAAAAATATCATAGTATAGTGTGTTTAAAAATGTCACGAGGAAAGTCATAGTATGGTATATCATAAAATATGTCATAGTATATTTTATTAAAAAAATGCTAATTAAAAAATAGTATGGTATGTAAATACCATACTATTTTTATTTATAGACTTAAAAATGTCTTTAGAAATATGTCATAACAAGTTAAATGTCATAGTATATTGAAAAATGTCATGAGAAAGAGTCATAGTATAGTATGTCATAAAAATATCATACAAATGTCATTGTATATTAGGTCATAAAAAATGTGTCATTAAAAAGTCATAGTATAGTATGTCGAAAAATGTCATGAAGAAAGTCCTAGTATTCTAGTATGTCATAAAATTGTACATCATAAAATAGTCCTAGTGTAATATGTCATAAAAATGTCTTAAATAATGTGTCATAAAAAGTAAAAATATCAAAGTATATTATGTCATAAAAAAGTAATAGTATTCTATGTCAAATAAACTCATGGCAAAGTCATAGTAAAGCATGTCATGAAAAGTCGTAGTATGTCAAATTGTCAGTTGCCAAGTAGCTGCATATGGGATTTGCCGACGTGTATTATGTATTTATTTTTTAGCGCTTCTGCTTGAAATTCAGTAATATGAAATATATATATATTTGAAATAAGTGAAAGGAGCCGTAGAGGAAAATTCACAACTCCATAATCACGGAGAGGGTTATCCCACAGTGCTTTTATTTTGAAAGGCATTGCAGCTTGATGGAATGGCAGCCTGACTTAGAAAATCTACAATACAATGTCTACAATGTCCACACAGTCAACGCTGGCAAGCTTCACCATTAATAGTTTAACATTTCAGAGCAATAACTCTTTATATATTTGATGTGTCTTTGATTGTTGCTGTCAGAGAGTAGAGGGGCCGTCTACAGCTGCCTTACCCAGAGATCAAGACCCTTTTTGGGATCCTGTGGAGCCTCTGCTTCTGGGCACTGCTCACCTCTGGCTTCAGTCTTTGGCCTTCCGCATCCCTCTCGAAGAGCAGCTTGAGGTATACTGCATACGCACGCACACCCACACGCACACCCACACGCACACGCACACGCACACGCACACACACACACACACACACACACACACACACACACACACACCGACATCTGATCAACATTGTCAGATGGTACTGTAGGTGAGCACAGAGTGATGTTTGGTTGATAATTTGTCGGCAGGTGCTGGGGTCAGAGGGCACAGAGGAGGCCATTCTACAAGCACAGCTGGTCCCCTGCACCTCCACGGGACTGTATGACACACACACACACACACACACACACACACCACACACATTGTGAATAACCCTAATAAATACATAGAGATATATTAGTAAATAATCATTCTCACTTTCCAGCCCTCTGGGTGAGGATGACATTCTGATCGACCCGTCTGAGTTACTGGGTCGACGACTGGACTTCCAGTTGGTCCTGGAACAGTGTTGTGGCCTCCGCTGGATCAGAGAGGCCCGCAACAGAGGGGTCCAACTTGGGTGAGGCGTACAGTATGGGGCTACATGTAGAGGCATGGAAGGCACTGAAGAGAGTTTGAAATTAACTGAACATAACTGTCTGAGATACTGTTCTTCGGTCTTCCCCCGCTCTCTCAGCTTCAGGTTATTTGACTGCAGCCAGCCTCTCTATTCTCCGGCTGTGTGGCACAACGTCAATCCTCTGTTGGATCACCGAGTTCACTTCACCTCCCTCCACACCTCCCAACGTCTGTTTGACTACCTGCAGAGCAGCGCTGTCGTGCTGGAGCTCTGGGGCCTTCAAGGTGAGGATGGAGAGATGGATGGATGATTGGGCAAGACTACGTATTTTTTTTTACTGTATTATTGGCTGAGAACAAGTTGGAGTCTTCAGCTAATGAATTTCAGTAATTATTTATTTACTACAAAAGGTGCATGTAAAACAAATATGTTAGTAAAATAGTACAAAGTTATTTCACTCTCTCTCGCTTGCTTCACCACTCACTTCCCACGTACACACTGACTCTGCTATTCTCCAAATGACCTACGCTACTCTCACAACAGCTCTAGAAAGGGCCTTTTGCATTTTTACGTTAACCACCGCAGTTCTTCTACACGCTTGATCACGTTGCAATTTGCAACCTCACCACTAGATGCCGCCAGATGTTACACACTACATTTAATGCCTCCCTCGGACTGGCAGAGATGAGTTGGATGAAATTGAGTTGTAATTAAATTTTCGTCTCGCACCCTAGTTAGAAACGTTTCATGTTATCACTCTGTTCAAGTCATTACTATCAATGTACAGTCAGAGGTATCATTAAAGCTGCTGATAGGTGTTGGTTATCTGTTCCAGAGGGTTGTACTGACCTTGTATCATCTCTGGAGGGAGTGAGGATGACTACAGAGGGCATCTTTATCATCGAGGAGGCAGGCCCAACAGACATCGCAGTGAGTTTGATGTTGAGTCTGTATTCTTGCATCAGGAATTATCTTTCAGTTTGATGTGTTTCTAAAGCTGAGTATGACACTCTAACAAAGATACAAAACGATGGGAGATATATATGTGTTATGCATTTACCTAACTGTAAGATACGTTTGCAAGACAGTAGCATTGTAAAATCATAGATCATAGGATAGGACTTGATAAGAAATTCCAAACAAATTTAGTGCATAGACATGGTGTCATTTTGTATTCAAAGAACAGTTCATCTCAATAACTGTGCTTAAGTAAATCTGTGTGTGTGTGTGTTGCAGCCTGTAGACTCTGCAGAAATCAGCTGTTCAGTGAGAGCTCTTCAACAGGACTTGGAGGAACTGAAGAGTGTTAATGCTTCACTGAGAAAAGAAAATCATAGCCTGAGAGAACAACTCAACGCAGCCAGAAATGGTAACTCAAACACACTTGACACACACCAAGGTCGGGGTTAATATGCTGTTAATTAAATTAATTGAATACACAAATTAAAACTACAGTTTACATCACGTCTATCTACTAACTCTATTACCATGCATGATTTAAAAGTTGTTACATGGCAAATTTTCCCATTCATAAAATAAAAAAAAAATACAAATTTATGTCCCATTTCTCCCTCTGTGTGTTTTAGGTGGGGAGAGCGTGCGTGGTCGGCCGGTGCGTCCCAGCTGCGATGCAGAGTTTGCTCGTGCTCTCAAGGTTTTCTACCACAGCATGACCTCAGTCAGGGGTCAGCTGCAGCGCCTGCGCAGACACAGGCCCAGTGTACGTATCCATGTCTGTCTGCAGCGCTGGTATTAGTGAGCATTACTGCCATGAGGCCTTGTTTAAACCTTTGTTAACAGTTAGTTCATAGAGAACAATACACAATCAGGCACACAAATGAACTGGCAGAAGAAAAGTGTTAGTGAGATTACAGTGAACTCGCCACAGTAACTTGTGAGGATTTGAATAATTTTCCTACTTAAGTTGCTTAAATCAAAGATTTTCCTTTAAGCTTGGTATGTTTGGAATGTGACAAAACGGTCAGGGAATTTTATTAATGTCTGGACATTTCAGGGGATTTATAAATGGTCATTTTTAGGGCTGTCAATCGATTAAAATATTTAATCATGATTAATCACATGGTTATCCACAGTTAATCGCAATTGATCACACATTTATGTATCTGTTCACAATGTACCTTAAAGGGAGTTTTGTAAAGTATTTAATACTCTTATCAACACGGGAGTATAGACAAATATGCTGCTTTATGCAAATGTGTATATATTTTATAATTGGAAATCAATTAACACTAAAAAATGACAAATATTGTCTAGAAACTCTCACAGGTACTGCATTTAGCATAAAAAATATGCTCAGATCATAACATGGCAAACTCAAGCCCAACAGACAACAGCTGTCAGTGTGCTGACTTGACTATGACTTGCCCAAAACTGCATGTGATTATCATAAAGTGGGCATGTCTGTCAAAAGGGGAGACATGTGGGTACCCATAGAACCCATTTTCATCACATATCTTGAGGTCAGAGGTCAAGGGACCCCTTTGAAAATGGCCATGAAAGTTTTTCCTCGCCAACATTTAGCGCAAATTTATTTAGCCTCCTTCACGACAAGCTAGTATGACATGGTTGGTACTAGTTTCATATGATGCCAGTATCTTCACTTTAGCTTTAAAACTGAGCCCGCTACAACTTAAAAATCGCAAGTTGCGTTAAAGAAAGTAGTTGGGTTAAAACGGCGTTTATGCGTTAACAGCCCTAGTAATTTTACAAGAGTTCATTAGAAGTTTTCTACGTTGTTTGATTTTATTTACAATCCTTTCAAGTTATTTTTAGCAAACCAGCTGTACAAGAAACATCTACAAACCAGGCAGGAAAGGTATTTTTTTAAGTCATGGAATTTACAATCAGGTCTGCAGTGAGACACCTGTTGTAACGATGAATGTTTTTTGGTTTATTATCTGGAAAAGTACCAAGTAGAATTAAGCCCTTAAGAGTATTTACAGTGCATATGTTTACTGTTGACGTTAGTTTTGAAGTTATGTGTTCCTGTTGTTTCCAGGAGGAGTCCGACCTGCTGGGGCTCAGATTGTTTGTGGACGAGCAGAGTCGTCTGATGAGGGATTTCTCCGAGCAGCTGGAACAGAGCGTCTCCACACTCAAACAAGATGTAGCCGCCATCGTCCGCCGGAAACGAGAACGATCGGGAATCTGGTCTTGACTGAGTGACCGTTTCACAAAGACAAAGTATTAAGAAGGTGGATGTCTTCTTTATTTTACAACACTGAAGAGATTTTCAATGAGAAGTGTGTGTGTGTGTAGGGGGAAGATAACGCCATCTTTAAGAAGCTGTTTCCAAAGTTTTAATTATTGCTGTGTCAAAGAGCTTCATTGTGTCGATTCTAAAACCACAACATGTAAATACACAAGTTTATTATTAACAGAATAACAAAAGCACTGAAGTCTATAAAAAGTTTATTAGACTGCATGTAAAAGAAGTCATTACAGTCCCAAACTGCAAATAAATTAAACGGCAAATACAACTCAAGTTTCAGAATTCACAATATTATATATTTTTTTAACCATCATTGATAACGTGTCATATGTTCAAGCGACTGCAGTCCACTCTGAGGCTGTTATCACAGCATGACATCAGAAATCAATGAGCAAGGAAAGCTTTTCTTCCTCATGTCTCACTGTGACGGGCTAATATTAAAGATCACAGACTTGGGTGAGCTAACAAGAATGAGAGATTTTCTTTTTTTGACAGCGTTTCACGCCGCATCTCTCGTTGTAATGTTCAATCCAGAGGTAAAAGCACAACGGTTAATGTTTGTTTTTGCAGTCATGAATTGCAAGAGTACAGACAGTTGCTGTAGGTCCAAAAAAAGATTAGCGTGGGCACATTTACAGTAGGAGAGGCAGAAGGCAGATGTGAGGCAGATTAGTCATCAGATAGGACAGAGAATATATGTACAGTACAACAGATATGCAGGCAGACAAGTTGACAGTACGTGGTTGGTCATGAGGAACTTAAATCAGGTGTGGACGGACAGACTGGAGGACAGAGGCAGCGGTGAAAGGCCAGGAGTTATCTAGGTACATTTGAACTAAAGAGGTAGACCGGAAAAAGGTCAGACAGCTAGCTACAGATATCCTACTGATGTTTACTGTATGTGTTAGAAGGCAGAACCCATGAGTCAATTGAAGTGTGTTTGATTTGGGTTACATATTACAGAAGATTGTTCAGAAATAAGCATCACCACTTTTACTGAACTGATTTTTTTATGTTGAGTTTTTGACTATTTACTTTAGAAACAGCAAGCTAAATAGTGTGTGTCTGTGTGTGTATGCGCAGGTACGGAGAAGGCTGAGGGTACAGGTGAGGTAGGTTAATTGGGTCTTTAGGGATTGGGAACAAAACACAAACTATAGAAAAACATTTACAATATACTGTACACTTCCTGTAACATTTACTTAAACGTAAAATTATGCCAGAGAAAATGTAGCAATTCACAATTAGCGAAAACATTTCTAGTTTTACTGCCAATTGTCTGCCCCTCTTTGGGTAAGTCTGAGTTCTACGTCTGAAAAACAAAAAACAAACACGAGCAAAGAGCATGTACAGTAGCCATTTAGGTTCATATCAAGTTACAATAACATTAGAAAAAAGCACTTGCTCTCAAAAAAAACAACCTTTCAGCCTCGTGTGCGTGATAGATTTCAGAATAGAAGCACTGTTTTCATTTTTAAATTGCACTCCGGTCTATACAGCCATGAGGCTTGAATGGCTTGATGGATGTGTACCTGAATTTGGGTTACAGTACTCTGGATATCAGCTAACTTTTATCAGTACGCTGATTATGTGACATAGATTGATTGGCTGACAACTGACCAAACATGTAATCGGTTGATTAAACTGTCATGCTGTTTTTTTTCCAAAGCTGCCTTTTTTATCTGCCAAGCTAATGCCTGTGCAGAAAATGTGTGTCTCTAAGAGTACACCCATTATTCCAGCTCATTTCCCCCTATCGTGTCCGGATTATATCACCATCTTTCTGACTCGGAAACGATCCTTTTTACATTCTGGGTTACACAGATCGTTCAGCTCCCCCCCATCATGCTTTTTTTTCTGTTCACCACTGGAGGGAATTGAAGTTTAAAACATATATGACCACTTGCGTCTCCATTTCTCACTCACTCTCTCACACACACACACTAAATGAAGCTTTCAGCAGCAGACAGACAATTTTCACAGTATAAAAATATTCACTAAACCACAGAGGGGTCCACGATTTCACATTAAGCCCATATTTATGAGTCTCTGAAGAAACACAAAGATAAACATCGTTCATTAAGTGCCGCAGTCCAGAGCAAACAAAGATTGAGGATAATCCAGTCTCACTTAATCAACTTTTATGTGAGACTTCAAATCGGTTAAGATTGTTATAAAAGCAATACTCGGCAGTGTTCACATATTTAATAATATTCATGTAGGTCCTGCAGGATGGTGAAAGATCACGACTTGGCAATAACACCATATAGTGTTCTTGTCCATTAAGTATGATGACTTCTCCTTCCAGCTTTTTCAGTGTTTCCTATCCAGTGCTAGCTTTAGTTCACCAGGGCACAACCGTAATGATCCCTGAATAATGTCAGCATCACTGATGTCATCAAACGTCTGAGGAGATGGATGTATTCTTGTCGGCTCAGTCTATTTGAGTCAAGCATTCAGGAGTCATCTGCCGTGTAAGTTCAAATAATTACGTAAACAAACTTTTCAGCTTTACAGTTAAACTAAACTGAATCTATGAGATATCAGTCAAGTTCACTGACTGAACTGTGTTAGCCACACTGCTAACAAATTATCAACAGGGAACTAACGCCGAAACTCACCACCAGAGCACTCACTGGTAACGTTCTCCACCTTCATAGTATCAGCAGAGGGCAAATCTTCCTTTAAAAAGGCATCGACGGCCTCCTTACAAACATCCCCTCTTCTCAGGCGCTGGTGCCGTCGTTCTCAGGAGCTTGGCTGTCACTTCCCGTTGTTCCGTGGGTGATGAGGGTTGGTGGGACCTCAGATACGTCTCGCTGGCTGCTGTGCCTTGAGTGGCCGTCTATCTGATGGAGGCTGCTGTGAGCGGAGAGCGGGTGGTCGATACGTGGCATGCTGCCATGGAAACTGCGCTCCTCTGTACCTCGGTAAACCATAGTATCGCTCCTGTGAGAGGAGAGGCAAGGGGAGAAACGTTCCAAATCACACACTTTTTCTTTTTACTTTTAGTACGTACACTTGCATGCAGTATGAATACAATTGGGACATATTACTTTGTCATAACATTGTGCCTTGAACTTTGAGCCTCTTGCTCATACATCCACAGCGCAAAGGATTCTGGGTCAGAATAGCCATAAAAGGCATGCTGGCTTGCATACTGCAAAATACAACCGGATGTAGTAGGACATCCTGATATTTTTGGCATACTGTATGTCATATACAATATATTAGGACATACTAAATCTTTTTCTGGCATACTAAATAATATGGTAGTATGGGTACTGGAAGTTTCATCTCATTCACAACTTTTGACAAACAGGAAGTCATGCATTTCCATCTCTACCTGTCATCACGAGTGCGGCGCAGGCTGCCGTGGTAGCTGGTCTTGCTGTGGAGACTGCTGGCCTTACTCTTGGTGGAGGTGGGGTGGTGAGTTCTGACTGGTTCGTCAAGGTCGTCTAATACAGCCAAGTGGGTGGAAGAGGCGTGTGTAGATGTGCCCTACAGGAGGATGACAGGTCAGATAGATGTATTAACTATTGGCAAAGACTGGAACAAAGATTTGCCCTTAAAGTTTCTGTTATATAAAAGTTAAAGGTATAATATGCAACAATTTCCTAAAAAACTAATGTTTTGACTGATAGAAAAGTAATTCCTCTCAATCATCACTTATGCCCCACTAGAAGTATGTGGTGGTGTCTGTTTCTGCAGAGACCCTGCAACCCTCTGCCTGTATTTTTCTCATTTCTTCTTATTTTGCTTTACTCTGGACTCTTCTGGGCGTCTGCAAACAGCCTTTAGGCCCCACGTGGGGGTGTAACCCCCAGCCAATAACAGCGTGCAGGGTGTGCAGCCCGTTCAGGTGGTCAAATATCACCGTTTTGTCACGCCCGTTAGATTTTGACACCAAGGCACAAGCATTATACATCGATGGGCACAAGTCCCCCTTTAGGTGCTTTGCGGCCGTATGTGACGGATGAGAACAGGTTTGTTACATTGCTGTGAGTTCCCCTGTTCCTCTGTCTCTCCTCTGTTGTGTGAAGTGGCTGTTGTTTGCTGCTATCAGTTTGTCAGTTTGACTGAGGCAAACACACCAGGCAGAGAGGACAGTTTGCATTTCGGTTGCAATAATTCAAAATCTGGCAACTCGCACCTTCCCGCACGGTTGACTATACTATGACTTTTTTCATCAAGTTTTTCAACATACTATATTATGACTTTTTTCATAAATTTTTTTGACATTCTATACTATGACTATTTAATGACATTTTTAGACATACTATTGTATGATTTTTCTCGACATACTACACTGACTTTTTTGATCAAATTTTTCGACATACTATATTATGACTTCATAAAAAAAAATTTCGACATACTATACTGACTTTTTTCATGACATTTTTCGACATACTATGACTTTCACTTTTTTCATGAAATTTTTCAACATACTCTACTTTCACTTTTTTCATGAAATTTTTCAACATACTATACTATAACTGTTTTTAAATTTTTCAGCATAGTACTGTATGATTTTTTTCAACAAACTATACTATGACTTTTCATGAAATTTTTCCGACACTATACTTTCACTTTTTTTCATGAAATTTTTTCGATATACCATACATTACTTTTTTTCATGAATTCTTTTAACATACTATACTATGACTTTTTTCATGAAATTTTTCGACATACTATGACTTTCACTTTTTTCATGAAATATTTCAACATACTATACTTTCAATTTTTTTTAAGAAAGTTTTCGATATACTATACTATGACTTTTTTTCATGAAATATTTAGACATACTATACTATGAATTTTATTTCATGAAATTTTTCAACATACTATACTATGACTTTTTTACATGAAATCTTTCAACATTTACATACTATGATTTTTTTTCCATGAAATTTTTTTCGACATACCATACTTTTTTTCAACATACTATACTATGACTTTTTTTCAAGAAATTTTTTTTGATATACTATGACTTTTTTTATAAAATTTTCTGAGACACAATACTATGAATTTTTTCGACATATTATTCTAGGACTTTTTTTTCATGAAATTTTTCGACATACTATACAATGACTTTTTTCATTCCTCACATTCCTCAGCATAGTATTGTAGGATTTTTTTAACAAACTATACTATGACTCATTTTCATAAATTATTTTGACATACTATGACTTTTTTTCATATTTTTCGATATACTAAACTATGACTTTTTCATGACATTTTTTGACACACTATACTATGACTATTTTATTAAATTTTTCGAAAAAAAATTTTCTCCGACAGTTTATACTGTGACTTGTTTCATCACATTTCTTTTACATACAATACTATTACTTTTTTCATGACAGTTTCAAATGTTAAATAAGAATTTCTTCTCCATCTTATATGATAATACAACTACTGTCTAATCCTGGAGCTACTACTAATACTGCAACTACTGATACTACTGCTTGTCCTGTTTCTTCTACAACTAGTAATAAAATTATTACTTTTGATACTTCTATATCACTGCTGTGTTTTGCAGTCCTACCTGAGTGGATGTTCCTCTGGACTTCCTAACAATGGGGGTGTTGGGTTCACGCAGCAGTGACTGAGCAAAGTCCGGCTGCTCCTGCAGCACCTGACGAGACTCATTTACCCCACTACTGTAGAAAGGAGGGTGAGGGAGGGCAGGAGTAAGAGGTTTAAGAATGGGACAAGAGGAAGGTCAATTAAGTAATGGGCAAATACAGACAATAAAATGTAAGATACAAAATTATTATCTGATAGCATAATCAGATATGAAGTGCATGTGCTCTCACAAACTTTTTTAATTCTATACTTGGAAAAAAGCTAGATTATAAGCATTAAGACAACATTATTCAAGGGAGAAAAAGAAAATCACTACAAACTAATTCAAATCATTCAATCACTTACTCTTTGCGTCTGCGTCCATGCAGGAAGTTGGCCCATTCAAAACAGGTCTTCTTGCTGCCCACCCAGAAAACAGAAGGGATCCCCACCACCAACATCATCAGATATTTAATTAGGAACAAAACCATAGCTGGCCTGCTGGTCTGGTCCACCTAAAGAGAACAGAAATATTAAATATTAATTCCACAGTTATCCAACCAGACGACAGAGGGTGTTAATAATACAGCCTGAAATGTACAAGAGCTAGAGGAAGAGAAAATATGTATTATTGCATTTAAGTACTGAAATGCAGGAGAAATATTTCCTCAACAAAAACCCATTAAAGAAATATGAAATGCTTCGGATGCCACTGAAACTACTTGCACATTAAGTTGACCAAAAGTATCCAGCAGTGACAAGTGTTTTTAGCCTAGTCAGTCAGTTTGAATGATGGAAGAGGGGAGGTAAGCCTAGAAAAAGCCAGCTGTTTCAGCAGCTGAACTGCAGTTGGGATGTACAGCAACTGTGGTTTTGAACTTTGATGCAGGATACAGTATCTCCCACCAGAGGGCAAGAGTTTACAGCCGTTGCGTAGACTGAGAAGCAAGAACTGTTGCATTTTGAAACATAAACAGAGAGCAAATTTAGTTAGTAGTGCTCTGTACATTTAAATGTGAGGTATACAGTATTTTGCCCTTGAGTCATGATTTAATCTTTCTAAAAGTTAAAACTCCTCCGAGGAACCATCAAACACACAGCAACTGCTATCTTAACAAACTGCTGAGGTTAACAGGGTGATCTGTATGCAGCACCAAAGCAAGCATTAAATATCAAAGCCGGTTGTGAATAAACCATTACACTGTGAATTCACAACCAGAATATTTTGCTCTTATATCTAAAAATAAAAGTATCACATACAGTGCTCTTACACTGCTAGGGTGCTGTGGGATGTACTGTATGGAAAATACACAAATATGGGCATTTCATTTGTATATGTTTTTATATAGTCTTTGTTTTCAGTGGAGTTTTGACTGACATGGCAATAAGCTGATAATGACTATCCAACTATTGTAGTTTGTACGTTCAACTACAAGTGGCCTGTTAAGATTGAGAATCTACAAAGTGTAGTGGTTCCAGACATGGTGCAGTACTTAAAAAAAAGTACATGTACAACAAACTTTCCCTTTAAAACTAAAATTATATCCTGGTGAGGATGTTATTCAGAAAGCATTTTACCACTCACACGTAACACATAGAAAGCTTAGGCTTTTCTTGCTTTTGAAAGAACCAAAAGCCAGAATAATTGGCATGTATTAATTAGCTTTAGTCTGTCTCGCCTAGGCTGAGATTAAATGTCTCAGATTTAGGTCCTGAGATAAAACATGAAGCCCTGGGCCTTCAGTAAATTACCACCCATGCACATACACAGAAATGAAGTCACTTGAACTTGAACAATGGCCACAGAATCTTCAATTATCCAAAAGCATGCAATTGTACCCACTTACGCATACAAACATTTGCACACAAAACCCCCTAGGGTTAAGATCAAATGACATAGCAATATTGAAATTCCAGAGCTACAATAGGACGTAAAGGGGGTCTCTCTTCATGAGCTCTCGCACACATGCATGCGCACACACACACTAACAAGTAACATAAGCACTTGCACCTGCCTCTGCTCTCATAAAGTCTGTCAGTCACAAATTAGCTGACACTTTTCTATTATAAAACCACTGTAACAGCACTCAGCAGAATGATGGAAACATAAACAGATGCTTGAAGCTAACGTTTTGATATCTTATGATTAAAGTGAAAAACTGATGAAAAGCTTTTGTTGCCTTGTGTGTGTGTATGCACTGGAGTGTTTGTGTCTGCATTGTGCACATTTATTTGGTTATTAATTTAGCACCAGACTGGATAAAACACCACACACCCACCACTCTTCACAACCGCTACAAAGACGTTATAGAGTACAGGCAACAGAGCATGACTGAGCAGGCCCTGAGAGAGACACACAGACACAGAAAGCGAGAGAGAGAGTAGAGGGATAGACTGACTGAGAGAAAGAAGTAAGTGTGTGAGAACCAGCAGAAAGAGTGAAAGACAAAGAGACAGAGAAACAGAGATGGTAGCTTTGTGTGGAGTTGATCTTGAGAGCTGTATTAGCTGAGCTAATGATGCATACTACAATCTGCTCCTTCCCCTCCACGAATACCTATTCAGTCAGCCGCACACATGTGCAACTGCCAGCTCAGACACAGACACACATAATATTACCATTATTTCTATTACAAATACAGTAATAAGAATATTTTCAAGTTGATTACTGGGATCAGAGATTTAGTAATAATGAAGTCAGACGGGGCAAGAACAGGAACAAGTCAGAGGATAAAACAGGTCGTAAACAAATCCACAGGTTAGTCAGACTTATTTGAAAGAGGAAACTAAGGCAAACAGTAAATCTATTACCCCAACTGTCCGCTGTGAGAATCCATCACAGTTATCTGGATTTGACCTACAGTATTTACAGCTTATTTACAGTTTTACCATCAAATAAAGTGGTTTAGTATCTGGCTAAACTATGTTTGTCTACAGCCTGTCTGATTGTCTGACTGCTCATGTTTTTTTTCCTATTCACTTTGTTGTAGCAATGATATATTGTTTCCAGATCTCAGCAGTTACTTTAGTGAGTACATTGTTGTCATAACTGATAGAAATGATCAAAAACTACAAAAATATGGCTTAAGTTTAAAAAAAAAAAAGCTGAATTATCCTTTAAATGCGCATGTGTTGCATCCCGTCTAAAAGAGTTAAAGAACTGTCCATTCTTGAGTATGTTTGACACTCTATGAAGCACATTCACCAGAGAAGCATCTCATGCCAGCATCGATACTGATACGTTTACTACTCTCACACACACACACCTTTCCTCTTTAATAAACATACAAGATATCGAGTGATTTAATGAGGAGAGAAAAACACTGTATCCTCCACAGTGCGTAACTGAGTACTTCACCCCAGCTAACTTTGGCAGTGTGACAACACACCCTGTGTGTGTGAGAGAGTGAGATACAGAGAGAGATCAGGGGGAGTTTGCATGCTGCAGCATGAAGTGTGTTAGGAATACAGCTGGATATCCTGTCAAGAGTGTGTCGGTGTATTTGTTTTGAATGTCCAGCTGAGATGACAGGCAGTTCCTGAGAAGCAATCTGTTTTCAGATACAAGGTAACAGAATAGTTTTGATTAGCTACTCAACAGGCATATTCATCTTGGGATATCTGGGGGATTTAGAGTTACAGTGCAACTGATCACAACTTTTAAAGTTATACTGTATGTTTGCAATGTTTTTTTTTCACTGTTTCTGATCCTTAAGTTTCACCTTGGACCAGCACCCGGCAATCTTTCCTCCACAAAAACATCTTCACAAATAAAATACATCACTAACCAGTGATACATATTTTACCTTGTGAGCAACATAGCAACATCACAGAAACATGTTGTACTTTCCTCTCTCTCTACCTTGTACGGACAGGGGATGTGATAGAGCCTGCAGTTCTCCTCCATCCATGTTGTCTCCCAAATGCTCCGGTAGGTGTGTTCGTACAGGTAGCACCCAATCACAGTCAACAAGGGGACCAGGTAGAGCACAGAGAACACTCCCATTCGGATCATGAACTTGACTAGTTTGGTCTGGTTCTCCTTCTCCAGAGGGATCTCCATGCGTACCCGATTCAGAGCCACAATCCCCACTAACAGGAGAGAGACACCCACCTGAAGACAGAAAGATTAATGAGAAGTTAGACTCAGTGACAGATACACAAAATTAAAATGTAATTATTTTTTTAAAGAGCTGGATGACTGACAGACCAAAAGACCATCCAACAATCCATTTACTCATCTATCCACCTTTACATAACTCCAGCCAACAATACACTCTTGTTTCATTTCATCCACCCACCCATTAATCTGTTCACCCATCCATCCATCCTACTCATCAACTCTTTCATCCACCCACCCACTCATTTATCTTCTGACTGTACTCACCGCCACGTTGAGGCAAAGCGGTGCCAGAACAAACCACCTCAGGGCATCTATGTCATACAGCCCTATGAAACACACTCCACTGATCCCATCTCCTTCAATTTTGTTCAGGGCCAACAGGGTGACAGTCAGGGCCCCTGGGAGCCCCCAGGCAACAGCATGGAAGAGGAGGGCTTTCTTCTCAATGGCCTCACTGCCCCATTTAGGCACAGCGGCCAGGAACCAAGTGATTGTCAGTATGACCCACCACACGCTGCCGGCCATGGTGAAGAAATATAGGACCATGAAGAACAGGGTGCAGACCTGAGAGAGAGAGAGTGGGAGCAATAAGTCAGCATCTCATTAACTACAGAATTTATGATCAATTAAACTCTGAAGATAATCATCTAATAAGCATCTTACTGGAGTTATTAAAACCTACATTTCGAGCTGTCACATGTTAAGAATGTTTCAAATTGCTACTTAATCATCTGTTCAAATGAATTATCAATCATCTGAGAATAACTGGCTATCTGTTTTATTCACAGTATCTAAAAAAATGGATAATCAGTACATCACACACCAAACAGGCCTTTCCCTAAAAGACAAAAACATCACTATGAGATGTGTGATGTTATTGTGGTCATACTGGATGGAAATGAGCTAAAACTCTCACCTTGTTGTGTGAGCCCTGTGTTATGGTTGAAGCTCTGAACTGGGAAGGGCGGACTGCGTTGCAGGCTACCCTGTCTTCCAACAGGAACCCCAGAAAGAAAACCAGTGACACCATGACATAACACACGGCGTAGAAGATTATTGGCCGCTCAGGGTATCGAAACCTAATGAGGTAGAAAAAAAAAGAGAGCGTAAAACTGTGAACACATTTTCTTTCCACTTACTTTTAAAACTTTTGCAATGATTCTTGTGCTTCCAGTTAAATTTGTGAAAACATTTTACAAGGCATATTTCTTTTTTCTTATGGATCCTTCTTGAGTTTTGGAAGAGATCATACTCAATAAGTTGATATAACATATCATATACATCATCCATACAAACCTGGTAACATCAATGAGAAACGTCAGGAAGGTGAAGAGCGTTGCGGAAAGACAGACGATGGAAACGACTCCTATGAAGTAGCGGATGAAAGTCAGCTCCTGCTGGTTGAAGAACATCGAAGGGCATGGGGCAGAACAGTCCTTCTTGCCCATGAATGTGTAACCCAGGTCTGGGTCGACCTTGAGCTCTCTGGGGCACCAGAAACCGTAGTCTCTCTGGACAGTCATGGATGACTGGTCAGTGGGGTCAGAGCCTGTTAGCAGGTCCTCTGGACGAGGATAGGGCTCATCACAATCTGGGAACCTGGAAAAGAATAATTCTGTAATCATGCATCTTAATCGGCAAACAATTTTGCTGAGACCCATGCTGATATAAATGGGGTGGACAAAATATTAAAAACACCTCTCAGTATAACTAAATACAATTCAACAGCACCAGAAACTACATCCTCCAAAATGACCTTGAAGCTGAGTGAACACCTTTCAACAAAAACTGAATATCATAACCTTCATGAAGGTAGGATTTATTGCAGGACTGTTTTATTAGACTGCATTAGTTTCAGACAGGCGTACCTAATAAACTGGCAACCAAGTGTAGAAACACATAAGTAAAAAAGCGAATAGAAAAGACAAATAAAACATGGCCAGATACCAGGAAGACTGAAATATTTGAAAAAGTGAGACAGCGAAGAAGGGAGAGGAAGAAAGTGGGTTGCTGCTATGGAGATACAGGAGAGGTGACAAAGAAAGTGAGAAGAGTGGCAAGATGCGGAAGTTAAGAGTTAGGTTGTTGGCTTGATGTGGGTTTGCAGTTGGCATGAGTTCAAAGAGAAGCAGCAGGCACAGGAAATGTGCAGATTTGAGGCGTATGCAAAACACATATTGCCGGCTCAGTCCTGCACAAATATATAGTATATATTAAAAATAAAACTAACAGCATAATATCACCAGCTGTATTATTTCAGATGCATCAACACCCTGTTTGTGATGACAGTGTTTATATCTTCAAGTACTGAGTTGATTTAAAATGTAATACATATACACACCTGCTACACTCCATGTCATCTGGCCAGGCTACTCCAAATACCTCCATGAGTTTGTGGCACTCATCCTTGGCCCGCTGGCAGAGGGATCGACATGGCATGGACACCTGGCCGTACACAGCGCAGATCGGAGCGTACAGGGCACACAGGAACATCCTCAGGTCAGCACTGCACACTAGGTTCACCATGGGATGAAAAGGCTGCAGAGGAGAGAAATTTATTCTGTTTTTAATCATGTCACAAAGCTCTAAGGCTAGTGCAAAATAATGTATCATAGTCATACAATGGTCTCAAAGCTCTCTTGCAAACACCCACATGTTTCCAATGTTATATCCCAATATCAGCGGAAACCAGCTTGACGAGGATGTTATTAAATCTGTCACGCGTGTGGGAAAGAAGGTTAAAGTTAACCGCTATCAGTGGCAAATATGAGAAGGCTCATATGTGACCTGAAATAGCCATCAAAGAGGGTGGAGGGAATGCCAGAAGGAGGACAAATGTGTTCTAACTCCTCGGCTGCAACTTAAACTACTCAGTATACCATCAATATTTAGAAGCTCATGAAATATGTATAGCAGCAATCATATTACCAAACATCCCTTTGAAGTAAAGGACAGCAAAGACAGACCTCTGAAGGTGGAGCCACAGCCATGTGTCAATACACTGAACAAACAGACAGCAGGGCTATCCATACACTAAAGATTATAGATTCTGGTCCCTGTAGTGGCTTGTGACCTTCAGGCTGCTGAATCAAGTCTCCAGAATGATTGAGAAAATGTGAGTGATGGAATAGACAAAGAGATCCCTTAGCGGAACGCCTTGGTAGTCGAGTGGCTACAGCGCATGCCACTTAACCGTAACGTTGCCAACAAGAACATTAAACTCAAAATCATCCATAAAAGAGCCATTAAAAGGCCCATCTGGAGTTAGTTTATTTACAGTCTCATTTAAAACAAAGCCCACGGCTCTCTGCTAATAAATCATACACTGTTGCTGACCCTAATGAGGTCAACGCCATAAACCTCACCTGCTCTGTATATACCAAGAGAGCCAACAGTGATGCTGCCACTTCATCTGAAACCTTTGTTGCATGTCATACCCCTGTCTCACCCACCGTTTCCCGTCTGCCTTTTCACTGTCAAACTATCCAATAAATGCAAAAATTACAAATGAATAACCTTTTCAAAAAAGCACTCTTAGCGTTACCTTTAACAACTACTGCTGACATACCCCTGAACGAATACTCTAAGGGGATTCAGTGTGAGCTCATTCATTTTTTTATTCTATATGCTATACAAAAACACAGAGGCAATGGATCAATTGTCAGCGGTCACTCATGCAGTGCGGGCACTACTGTAACACTTCTTTTCCATTGATGAGGTTTAGCTGGTGGCTACTTCTGCTCATGCTGACGGGTGAATTATTCATCAATTTGTTCCAAAAACAAATCTGCTGTTCTGCAGAAATTAAATTAGGACTTTAATACTGAAAATGCAGTTTGAGATTTTAAAATATGCACTGAGATTTGTGAATGTGGATACAGATTTAAAACTGTATGAGTAGCTCTCAGTTCTCCCTCTTTCTCTCAAGTCACCGCCTTGTTTGTGAGCTTCATTTAATGAGGATTAAGTACCGAGAGACAGACACTTACAGTAATTGGTTGGTGGGAAACTGCTTTGAACTTATTTAAAAGGACTTAAATTTAATAAAGTCTTACTGAACTGCCCAGACTCACATCTTAAGCAAACACTTGTGTGTAAATTTCTTCTTCTGTAAAATATGCACACCCAATATATTCAACATATCTTACTAATGTGCTCATACATGAGCAACTGCCAGCAACATTATGTGCGCTATGTGCACTATGTGTGCAAAATGACCTGGATCTATTCAGCTATTTAAAATTTCATATCATCTGGCTGCACTAAAGCAGATTTTTCAATGCAGCTTTTACCAGAGAAATCAGAGCAGAACCATGACAGCAATGAATGGAGACTAGAACAATGAGCAATGTGTTTTTCTGTGCGTGTGTATATAAAATATGTGTACAAAGGACACAAAACAGTGCACTTACATTGATTGCTTGCCACAAAAGCTACAGTAGATGCTTACAGAATGTATGAGAGCATTTGTGCAAATACCCATGCACCATTGAATATGTGTGAGTGTGTGTGTGTGTTTTACGCAGGTTTCTGTGTGGAGCCGGGCCTTGTGAGTGTGTTTTGATCGTTCTCAATTGCTGTGTTCTAGATCTGCACATTGGAGAGATGTTCCACCAGTAAATGGGTGCGGCGGTGCATGAGCTGTGTGACATAGTTTTGAGTTTTGCACAGAAACACATGTATGCATGCACACACAAATTCACACACAGCACTCTGTTCCATTCAATAATTCACGCATTTTACAACCCATTCGGTTTTCTTCCTAGTGTGTGAACATGCAAGCTTCACTGTGTAGGGACAGGAAGCATATGAGCTTCGATTGTGGACTAAACCTCATTCAGCGTGCCCTGCACAATTTTCTGAAAGCATAATTATGTTTCGTTGTTAAATATGAATCCAACCTACCACCAGGTGAGACAGACCTGGTAGAGCCAGACGTGTAGGGTGAACTGGGAATGTCTGAGATTCGTCCTGGGATTCGTCCTGAGATTCGTCCTGAGATGCCGAAGGCTCTGGATATTGTTTGGCTGAAGCTCCGACCGATTGTCAAACCCCAGATCCAGGACGAGTAATGCAGATTCCGTCCCGGCCGTGGAACAGTGGACCAGCTCTTTACCCTCGCGGGGCTGTTGGAGGGGTCATGGGAGTTTGCCTATCCAGTCTACGTGTGTTTTGTTGATTTGGAGAAGGCTTATGACCGTGTCCCCAGGGAGTCCTGTTGGGGGTACTGCAGGAATATTGGGCACCGGGGTCGTTGCTATGAGCCATCCGGTCCTTGTATAACCAAAGTGAGAGCTGTGTCGTATACTCTGCACAAAGTTGAGCATGTTTTCAGTGGGTGTCGACTTCCGCAAAGGTTGTTCCTTGTCTTCAATTCTGTTCGTGATTTTCACGAACAGGATCTCAAGGTGCAGCGAGGCGGCGGAGTGTGTCCGGTTTGGGGACCTCAGAATTGCGTCCCTGCTCTTTGCAGATGATGTGGTTCTGATGGCTTCATCAGACCGTGACCTTCAGCACGCATTGGGGCGGTTTGCAGCCAAGTGTGAAGTGGTCAGGATGAGAGTCAGTACCTCCAAGTCTGAGGACATGGTTCTCTGCCGGGAAACAATCGATTGCTCTCTCCGGGTTGGGAGTGAGTCACTGCCCCAAGCGAGGAAGTTCAAGTATCTTGAAGTTTTGTTCACGAGTGAGGATAAAAAAAAGGGAGAATGATATGAACAGGCGGTTTTCTGTGTCAGCAGTGATGCAGGAGTTGTACCGGACCGCTGTGGTAAAGAGGGAGCTGAGTTTCCTTCATAGGGTGACTGGGCTTAGACCTAGAGATAGGGTAAGGAGCTCATACATCTGGATAGAGCTCGGAGTAAAGCTGCTGCTCCTTCGCATCTAAAAGGGGCCTGTTGAGGTGGTTTGGATGCATCCCGGTAGAGGTTTTCCAGGCACGCCCAAATGGTAAGAGGCCCCAGAGTAGACCCAGAACATGCCAGAGAGATTAAGCATCTTGTCTGGCCTTGGAACGCCTCGTGGTTCCCCAGGAAGTGCTGGAAAACATTGCTGGGGAGAGGGACGTCTGGAATACTTTGCTTAGCCAGCTGCCCCCGCGACCCGTCCCCGGATAAGTGGACGAAAATGGATGGATGGATGTTAAATATTTTGTGAGTTAGCATGCTCATTAGTATCGCAGTTGTGAGCCATATCCTGGTTTTGAAACAAAAAAAGTACCTATTACCTATATTAAAATGCCCATTGAGTGTATGTCAATACCAAAAAAATCAGTCTGCAGTGGCTACAGCTGCATTACAGGTACTGATGTCAGTTATATGTGACATTGTCTAAGTTACATCTATGTGTGCAACACTCCTAGACTTGATAGTATAGTGTGAGCAATGAGTACAATTAAGAAAACAACACTACCATTGAAATCTGTTATAGTGTGTCCGATGCAAAGAGTTTTTTAACATGAATTAGGATCTGAAAGTTTTCAGTTGTTCTCAACAAAAACTGATGTGTCCTTGTCTGTCTACCTCTCTCACTCATCCCTCTGGAACGAGCCTGAGGCCATACTTAACAGAGTGGTAGCCGCTCTCTGCATGAGTGTGTCTCACTGGCCAGCAGAATGAAGCCTTTCTTCATGTCTCCTCATACCGACTCTCCAGCGAATATGTGTGTGACTCCCATTTTGTGTGTCCCCATTCTGCCCATCTCTCCCGTGCATGTGGGGTTATGCATGTGTGCACGTGTGTGTCATTGTTCTTGTATTCTGGGAAAGTATGTCCCAGTTATTGTGTTTCCTGGTGTGTGTGTGTGAGTGTGCAAGGCTTGTGTGCCTGCACAAGTCAGTGCATGTGTGCAGATATCTGTGTGCAATTATTCTGACGGTCAGGGCAATTGCCCCCCATCTCCCAACACAAAGAGAATATTGATATTAAGTGGCCTAACTGTGCCACCCAACGAGAGGAGGGGGGTGGCAATCAGCTTTCTATGGAGGACGACTAGAGTGAATTGTCTGGCATTTTGTAGTCGGTTGTGATGGAAGAGGAGGGAAAGGAAAGCTGAAAAGCCCTGAGGTTGCAGACTGGCTACTAAAGGATTGAAACTAAGATGTAGAAGAAGGAAATTAAGATGGGGAGAATAGGGTACAAGAGAAAGAGGAAATGTGGTGCATCAGTTTACAGCACAATTTTATCTCAACAAACCAACCAGATCCACAGTGCTCCTACACGGTGAAGCTACAGTATACCGGTTCATAGGCTCAAGTCGTACCCTTAAACATAAAACATATTTAATAATTACTGTTATTTGCAGCTATTCTTTACAATATTTAGAAAAAAAAATGGACATTTTAATTTGCTCAACAATAATGGGAACCCAGAGATTGACAGGAAAACCCTGTTATCCCTCCAGCTACAGTCAACAACAACAACAACACATTTCCATGTGACACCTCCTAATAGTCATCCAGAAAAATATCAGATTGCTCAAACCACAGACATATGCTACTAATAGGCTATATACACAACAAAAATACTGGTAGGGTAACAAACAACGCTGGATGAAAATCAAATTCAAAATCGAATAAAAGGTGCATTTGTGTATATGAGTGTGTGATTTGGGCAGGCAATTGTGAGCACTCGGAATGAGAAGCAGGGTGGGTTTTTTGACATGGAGGAAAATGAGAAAAAAGCCCCGGACTGGTCCACCTCTTGTTCAATAGACGGATTAAGTTTCTTTCTCTTTACTCTCTCTCTCCAAAGAAACCCAGGGGGAGGGAGAGAGAAAGAAATAGAAGGAGAAAAAAACTTCAAGTAAAAAAAACAACTAAGAAAAACGTAAAGAAAGACAGACAGAAGGAAAGAGTCATATGATTAACAGTCACGTAATGCAAGCAATTACGCTTTTGGAAAAAAGCAAAAAGAAAGCAGTACATACAACATTAAAAAGAAGATATGACAGAGCGCTGGTGCACATTACATAAACTCCAGTCATCAGCTGGCCTGTTAGCCTGACAAATGCTAGAGCTGTTACTGACCGTCAACAGCCGATCCCTTTTCTATGGGTACTCTTTCCTACGGACAATCCCCCCCCCCTAGGAAAAAGATTAAATTAAAGTTGATCTCCACAATCCCATGATATGTAATATTCACTTACACAATAATAACACATTTGGGAATTAGGCTTTATATTGATAAGTGGTAAGATAAGATGGAAACTGTTTAGTTCCAATTCCAAGTGTCTTTATTACACGCTTTGTAACTGAAGACTTTAATAAACAGTAAACAGTTCTTCCCACACTGTTATCAAAATTGGCCACAAAATACATTGATGGCAGTGCAAACACCCTGACAGTTTAATAGCTCCAACTAATTAAATTTTGTATTGCTCCAGTACTCTCTCTTTCTTGCTCCTTGCCTCCCCCCTCTCTTTTTGAGGTAAGAAGAGGGTGGGGTTGCATTGATCAAAACAGGAAAACTTATATGGGTTTTTGGGCATGTGTAATATTTTTCCATAGTCTGATTAGCTCGTGGGAGGTTTAGCCAGTGTGCGTGTGTGGTTTTGTGCTTAGAACGGTTGTAGAAAATCCAGTTAGCCAACTCTGCAGAGACTCCTACACATTTCTAAGGATATGAGGAGGAGGAGGAGGAGGAGGAGGGAGGGAGGGAGGGAGAGAGGGATGGAGGTAAATAGGAGAAAAACTGGAGTGGCATGGAGAAAAGAGTGGTGGTTTCCCGGTGGATTAGGGAGTCAAATGGATTGGAGGGACTGTTAAGAGTGTGAGAACCTGAGACGGACACACATACACACTTCCTGAAACTGTCGCCAGCTTTGTGCTGTGGTCACATCAAGGTGAAAGGCTGTTGGGTCTAAGCCTCCAAAGAAACAGCTCCTGAACTGGCAGCAATGCCTGCTTCAAAAAAATCCAAAGTTGTCCAATTTAGTGTTCTGGTAGTCAACTTAGTGAAAATATCAAATGCACAATCTCTTATCTGCTTCTGGATTTCTACTTTTAGTGGTGCTGTCTTTTGCTTTGTCTTATCAGCGATTTTATGTTTATATGATATATTGTTGTTTTTATGATTGTTAAGTGCTCTCAAGAGTGTTTTCAGCCCACAATCATGATGCAGAAAACCACTCCGATTTCAAATCAGATCATCTAAAGTGAAGTAAACCCAAAGAAAATGATATTAAAAGCAAAGTTTTTAAAATTGAGGTAAATATTTACTCTAATAAAAAACTGGTAGCGTTCATGTTTTGTTAATAAGTGTTTTTATGGAACATTTATGTGCACTGACTCTTGTCTATCAAGTAACAAATCAGTAACCTCAATCCCTTGAACCTGCACACTAAAAGGGCTAAAATGTTGATCTTTTAATGCACTGATGCAATGTACCATTTCTTGCACCTCTCTGACAGATGAGGTGGAATTTAGATGAGGAATATCAGCTACTAAACCTTGCAAAAGTCCATCTGGACAAATCCCCCTCACAAGCTCTCTAGCTCTTTTTCTTCCTCTCGTGCCATCTTTATCTCACACCATAACTCACTCTCAAATCAGTCGGTCAGGCCTTGCAGCACAAATGCTGTCAGACTACATCAGCTCTACCTCCATTAGCGAGCTACAATAAAATATCCCTGCATCGTTCCCGCTCCACTAGCTATTACAGCTGAATCCTCCATTTCTCTCCGTCTTTCTGAAGAAACTATAATATTCCCTTTTGCGTCCGCCTCTCTACTGCAACATGATCCCTCAATTTTCCTCCTCGCACTCAAATTATTAACTGCATCCATACATTAGAGCCAATTACGTGCTCTCTCGCTCTCTACAGCGTAAGAAAAGTGCATCGTTTCAGTTCACAATCACGTAGCAATTACACGATCCCTCCATCTCTGTCTCCTTACACCAGCTCACCTCATATTTTCTATTTTATTCTCCAAGCGTGGCATTGTTTTCTTGCTGCTGCTTCTCCCTTCTCCACTTTTACTGGTTAGATTTCATCTCAAGCAACATTTTCTACTTTCTGGCTCAGTAATGCACACATGATAAATGTGTTCATAGACAAATTCACAGCACAACACACACACACTCTCTCTGGCTATGTGCCTGCCTCTTCACTCCTCTCACAGGCTCGTGAGAGAGACAGGCGTTGGCCATGAATAGATGAACTGAACAGACCGCGATGCTCTCCTCCCTAATCTCTGAAAAGACAGTTAAGAAAGGGGCACCCTTCTCTCACACTCTCTCCCTCTTTCATTCATTTGTTCGTTTATCCGTGTCCGTCCATCGTTCAGTCGGGAGGACCGGACAAAGCCGTTAATGGCATTCCCCTTCACGTTCACTTCCCCTCCTCCTCTCCTCCTATCTTCTTTCCCCTGTATTCATCTCTTATTTTCCTTGCCTCCCATTTACTCCTGGCAATTACGCTGACATGCACTTGTCCTCCTCCTCCACTTTCTCTTCCAACATCAGCATTCATTGACTTCCCCTACTTTTTCATCCTGTCATTTCATGTTTGACAGAAACTATTTAGCAACATGCTCTGTCTCTCCTCTTTTCTCTTCTTCATGTCTTAAACCCAGTGCACCTTTTCTCCACTGTCCTCATCCCTTGGTTTCTTTTCAATCACCCAGCTTCTATTTTATCTCATCATGCGCCTACATTTTCTAATTTATTTACCGTTCATCCGCTAAGAGATCTTAGTACAACCTCTCAACATGCATTTTAACCATTATATTTTCTTTCCCAAAAACTCTCAATCCTGTCTTCAGACTTGTTGCTTTAGCGTCGTCTCTTCTGTCACAATTTGCATCTGTTTTTTTCTTTATCACTTATCTGCTTATCAACTCCATCAATTGGAACCTTATTTCTTTTTTTTCTTCTTTCTCGAAAATACAAACAGCCATGATTTACTCAGTTTTTCCCCTACGAGATTTAAGTCTGGAAATATTCAGTAAGAAATATTTAGGCCTGGTAAGATATTTACCATCCCTATCAGCAAATATTTATATAATAACATGGTCCACTGCATCTCTAAACTCTTGAACCTTGTTAACAACTAAATCTCAGCTTTATAGATATAAAATCAGGTATGACTATCTGAATGAATGACCTATTTTTGCCTCCAATGTATCCACTGTTTTTTACGGCTGCACAATTAATCAAAATGTTATCGAAATCGTAATATGGCCTACTGCAATTTTCAAATTGCAGGAGACGCAATATTTACCATATACTGTACATACCATTTTAAATTAAATATTGTCGTGCAGCAGAGATGTCCTGGCCTACACATCTTATTCTACTGACTTAAGAAAACATCTTTGTTTGGTACAGATCCCCGCAGAAATCACATCATAATCATTTGATGTTTTTCAGAGAAAATGAGAATAATGATGTAAAAATAATCATTCCCTCCAATGTTGCAAATCATATCGTCAACAGTTCAAATAAACGCCATTAGATATTTTTTCAAAATCGTTAATCCCGTGATTTTGGTGGATAGTTTTAGCTTGGTTCCATGTGGAAAATGTCAAATTAACTGCTCCTAGTAGCCACTACCGCAGCTTCAATGTTAATTGGCAGGATGGATATGTCACTTGCTGACTGGATAGGGCAAAACAAAACATAACACCTTCCCTTTCCCGACAAAAGAAATCAGCTAACATGTACACAATGTCAGGTTGAATGACTGAAGACAAACTGGCTAAGATAGTTTAGGTAAGAAGAAAGTCTAAAGAGAAGTGCATTCATCCAATCAGGGGTAGAAAAGGTTAATGTTATTATCTAAGTTAAGAAGAGAAATTACTAGAAATGATATCTTTCTCCAGTTAAATCATGCCTGCCTTTGCCAGACAACAATGAACAAAGCACAAATTGTGGGTTGACTTTTCAAGGCTGCTGTACGTCTTGACTTCATATTAACAACAATGGAAGCCTGTCTTTTCATTAGTGTGGGTGGAGACATTATATCCTTAGTACACCATGTCTGTCCATGATTACATGGCTTTGACTGCAAACATCACAGATTTTGCAGACTTTGCATTACACTCTTATAAATAACACTTGAGAGCAATGTGTATTTTCTCAAAGAACGACTTGGCTACCAATATGAGTCTCCTATTTCCTCTCTTTCCCTTTTATTACCAGTGTTTTCCCTCCTCCTCTCCCTCGTCGTAGTCCAGAACATGCACTCATCATCCAATTTCCCTCTCCTCCCCTGCCTGTCTGTCTGTCTCCCTCCATTCCTCTCCTTCCTTCTCTGCCTATTTAACTACCATGGCAACAGGTGATGTGGTGGCTCTCACAGGACCATGTCTCATTGGGGATAACAGGGCAAAGCACATGCGTGTGCGCAGACACACATACGCACCCACAGGCACATTGTGATAGGAGTCCTTTAATGGGTGAAACCATCCAAAAAGTATAGCAAACAAGCTCGCACAATGAGCAACACAGAGGAAGTGTGAAAGTGAGAGTAAAAGAAAGTGAGAGGCGTAGAAAGAGAGGGTCAAATGAAATGATAGAGATGTAGATGGGGAGCCAAGAGTGTGACAATGGAGCTGAATCAGATAGCACCCACACAAATCCTCACACCATCCAAGCCGCCTGTGCATCCATCTGCTTACCACTTACATATACGCTCTGTTACAGTCAGACGAAAACCTGCTATTTCCAGCACTTGAGGGATCAAAGAATTAGTATTTTGCAAACTGATGAATTTGGAGAAACCATTAAATTTGAAACTCTAAAATATATAACTTAATAAAAACGTTCTTTAAAAACCGGTTCATGTTTAGTTTTCAAGGCACCTTCATTCACATGATGAAGAAACTAATTCCCTGGTCAACATGCTTCCTCCCTGCAAATATGCCATCTCCTCCATTAATATGCTGTCTGCTGGATTCAAGGTGAAATGCGCATTATTAATAGATTTTGGAAGTTGGAGAGGAGGTTGACTTGGACTAATTGGGGGAGTCACAGAGTGAGTGGGATGCTGGGATTGGGCCAGTGTTGACAGGACTGGATAGGAAATGGATGTACACAAGCAGAAGTGAACCACATGCAGTAGAGCAACTCACTGCCTGCAAACCAGGTAACATTTCCACTTTACCAAACTATGGAGAATTGCTTGAAACAAGCACATAAAGGAGAATAGAATTACCTGCAGACCATGCAGGATGCCAGTTGTTGTCTGAGACAGCAATATAAGCAACAATATATTCTAAAATAAAAATGAAACCTGCCTGCAACGCAGTCCAACTACTCTTTGTCGGCACCGATTTGAACGGTTTAATAATCCATGTGACTATGCGCATTTATATGCGAGCTATTTTGGGAGGTTTGAGAGTTGTATGCTTATCGATAAGTGCACAATTAGTAGCACTAGAGCTCTTAATGCTGATGCTGGTCCTGACCTGCAGTATGCTGAAAATGTTAGAGCCGCCTTGTGTTGAGTGGCTTTGCGTGAGAAGGGGATCAATGATGTGTGTGTTTGTGTGTATGTTAGTGTTAAGTTGGGCTTAACAGTGAGGGTTATACATCTATCACTAGACGTACACACACACACAGACACAGTTCCCAGGCTGGGTCATGGGTTCAGATTAAGACCATAAGACATGGATAACCTATATTTATGTGTTCATCAGAGCTGAACACCGCAGGGCTCCACATATTACACACAAGTATATTATGATCTATACTACACGTCACACAGACGTAGCAAGGGGTGCATGCAGGATACAGAACAACCCAAGTTAGGACTGGAAGGAGGGACCGACAGATGGACTCCATAAATATAAAAAGAAAGCAGGGAGAAAGATGGACCTCCACTGTCATCAATACATCACTGATATTAGGATGGGGGAGGAGGTTGGATGGAGGGACACAATTACAAAGGGTTGAACAGGTGCATGAATGGACAGCTAATGTAGACCAAAGCCCTCGGCAAACTCCATGCTATACTTTAGTGCTGAAACGGTTAGTCGATGATTAGTCACAGCAATTTACATGAAATATATCAACAATAACTCAAACAATAATTCCAGACCAAAAATTTCATAATAACCTTTCAGCATATTGTAATTCAAGTGTTGTGAGAGAAAACTAGACTTCTGCACCTCCTCATGGCTCTGTTTTCAGGCTTTAGAAAATCTAGCCTGTAACAGGAGACTTTGGCCAATCACAAGTAATTTCAGAGAGAGAGTGTTCCTATTGGCTGTTCATTCAACGGAGGCAGTAAATTACTTGCGAACTCTGATCAAACTGTCAAACTAGGCAGCGCTGATCAAATATTAATTAATATTCTGTGACTAAAATGCTTATTTCTCTCCTCAAATGTGTTCAGAAACATCTTGTAGTGTACTGTTTAGCTGTGAAATTAGAAAGTTTGCTCCGGCTGGTGGGCGGTGCTTGGTATTTCCTCAACTGATCTCACACAAACTTTCTCATTTTACAGCTAAACAGTACACTACAAGATGTTTCTGAAAACATTTGAAGTGAGAAATAGACATTACAGAATATTGATTTGTATTTGATCAGCGCGGCGTAGTTTGACCGTTTGATCAGAGTTTGTGAGTGATTGACAGCTGCTCAGAGACGGCAAGGCTCCAGCTCAGCTCTGACTGGTTGTTTTCCTTCATACTGTAAAATCTTGCAGATGCCATTAGGAGCGCCAGAGGACACCGGAGGACACTGGAGGACACTGGAACACACTTTCTTTAATCATATTTGCTCTAATTCTACCCACTGCAGCTTTAAGTCATTTATCAACCAAAAAGGTCAAACATTCACTGGTACCAGCTTCTCAAAGGTCAGCACCTGCTGCTGCTGCTTTTTCCCTGTTTTATATCACTGTAATTAAAATATCCTTTTTGATTTTGGTCGGTTGGTTGAACACAATAAGGAATTTGAAGATGTCACCTTCGGCTCTAGGGGAGAGTGATGGGCATTTTTTATTATTGTTTGACATTTTTACAGTTTTACCGATTAACCTATTAACTGGGGACTTGACTTGCCACAGTTACATCTGAAACATGCTGGTGATGCATATAACTGTATATTGTCCCAGCACACTAAGAAGGATGTTATTGGATCTGGGAATACAAGCCGCATACACCAGTGCTTCATATGTTCATGGATACCTGTGGTAGTATATTTACAATGGGCTACAGAGCAGTATTTGAGCAATGCAAAATCTCTCCAATCTTTCTTAAAATCTCTCTTTACTTGGCATTGTGAGGTTGGATAAGCAGCGGTAGCAACTATGCTGATGGGAACATTCTGCCAAAAAAGCAGCACCAGGCAGTTCCTTTGTTCCGTACATAAATAAATGATTACTTCATTTGGGCTGGCGGCTTCAATAGACTCCGTCGGAATAAGCAGGATAATCAAGAGTTCAACTGAACTAAACAGGAACTTTTAAACTGAATGAGGACCTGTCTGTCTCTGCCAGAGTGAATAGGGTAATCAGCCTCTTCAGATGCACTCAACACACACACATATAAAACACAGCACAAACACAACCAAGCCATCACACACTCACAAAAAACACACCTCTATAAAACCTCATTCTCCCCTTCGTATTCACACACACACAAAGAAAAAAACACAACAGACCACGCTTAAGCACCACAAAGTTCGAACTCTTCAGATTTGGCACACACAAACTCTCTCTGTTGTGGGGACCTGGTGGCCCCACGGTGGCCCTACTTGAACAGAGCAGTCTTATTTTGAAGGACAGGACCCCATACTGAGGGAAACACAAACACCGGAGACAGTAGGGTCTAAAGACTTTACACAACCTGTCACTCTGTCAGTATTTCCCTGTGCTCACTCTCTGACATTCAGTTTCTCTTCAACTGCCCCATTTTCTTCTGCCACCTCCTCCCTCCTGTTGTTTTTGTGATTTCCGCAGATTAATCTTTCTACCTCTGCAACTTAAAAATACCAGCAAAGTCTTCACTTTCCTAACCACCGGTTCAATTCATTAAATTATTCTATCAGTATTATTAATGAGTTCAAATCTTTCCAAAAAAAAACAAGCACAGAAAATGTATGTAATTGTGGGCATGCATATTACTCAATGCTCCTTTGTGGAGTAGGAGGAGTTATAAAACAAGGGTGGTCTTGTGGGATAAGAAAAGCTCTCTTTTCACAGCGATTAAGTATGCAACTGCCTGCCTGTCACTTCATCATATTCCATTGTTGTTTTTTGATCTTTGACTTGGGGCCCAGAACAGGCCACATGACTACAGTAACGTGTCTTAATGACCAAACCAAATAACCAAATAGAAAGTACATATTATATTATATTAACATATTATCCTGGAAGGCATTTTCAAGAGGCCCACATGGCATCACTAAAGAGAAATATCAGATGGCAAACCACATAAGAGATTGTGATTAAGTGTCAAACTCCATGCAATCCAATGACAATTCATACTATTGTTAGAAAGCGTATTTGCCCACTCCGATGTTGATAAGAGTATTAAATACTTGACAAATCTAATCATAATATTGTTAGATATTTTTAAAAAGGAATTCATAAGCTTTTTTTCTCAAAAACCAACTATTAGTGAAAAACCTGAAGAGAGAAAGATAAGCACCATCCCGGTTTTGGTCAAATGTGCTTTCAATCTTTAATAATTTCAAAGGGTCATCATTAGTGTTGTCAAAAATATCAAAGTATTGATGCATATCGATACTGAATATTTGAAACGATTTCAATACTCATTTTCCACAGTATCGGTACACGGGTACCAGCTGCTCTTTCTGCTCTCTTCTCTCTGACAGTGAGTTGACACGCACACACACACACACCGCTATTTATCTTAAAATCTAAAATTTGATGCCCTGTTTTTCCCTGTGGTATTGAAAATGTTATCAAATATAGATATTTTCAAGGTATTGTATCAAAGTTAGAAATTCCAGTATCGTGAAACACTAGTCATCGTATTCTTCCAATGTATATTTGCATCACATTACTGTCAAACGGCTAGTTGTGTGCAGGTCTTTCAGGATGAGAAAGAGAAGAACGCACACCAGTGTTTGAGAGGTGCTGATGACAATGAAAATACATGTGTGAAGAAAAAAAGTCCCACACTCGTAGCCACAATGCAAAAAGGGATTTAATAATTTACCGACGTCTTCTTCAGGGTATTGGACCAGTGGTCCAGTGGTAAATGATTAAATCCTTTTTTGCATCGTGGCTACGACTGTGAGACAATTTTTCTTCATACTTGTGCATGTAAACAGAACCTTGTCTGCTGACTGTTTACATGTCAGACTAAGTATTGGGGGTTTTGCCAGCTTTCTGCAGTAACTTGATTTCTTAAATGCATGTAAAGAACAAACCTGGTTTCATTACTCGAGGAAGAGAAATATGAATATAGCTATCTGTTGGATAAGCCTTTTTTCCTGGCCATGTATAGAGTCTTGGCCTGAGTTTTTGTGACAGCAGTGTGGTAGAATGAAACAAAACATAATTACATGTGGCGGTGCATCGCTGTTAATTAAAAATGTGACACAGACACTAAAATAAATAAGTCTAAATCAGCTGGTTTCCATAGCTGAACAGTAGACTGTAAATTTCAGACGCATGCACACACTAAGAAAAATCTGTGCGACCTGTTATTATACAGCCGGTTCTCTCACTGCGATGTCAGTCTGAATGCTGCATTAACTAAAGAAAGAAGAAAAAACTCCTTAGACTGCAGCGTCTTATATCATTAATATACTTAGACTGTCAGTATTGCTTTAAAAACGTGGGAGTCAGTAGGAAAGAAATGTGATTTCCCATCAGCTGCATGCAAAGGTGGGTTTCATAGTCATCAGGTTTTTGCAGTGCATGCAAATGAACTAACAAATGCCTTGCCTACACTTGATTTCTCCCAATAACCTGGTCTTGCAGTGGGCATGTAAATATAGTGACTGGCAGCTCTAGCTCCCTTCATTCAGGGCTAGGGTTGCTGTCTATTTGCTTTATAAACAGAGTGCTCTATTGTAGCCCAAATGAGCCTTTCTCTAACTGACCGTTAGACCAGGGGCTCTCTAATCTCTCACTCTGGGATCCAAATGACAAAGGACTGTGCTGGAATTGTCCGGACGAACTCAATGAGGTATATTGTCAGCACGGAATACCCTTCTGCTGTGTAGTTTTTTTTAACCATTACAAAACACAGTCTCAATAATTATTTACCAGAGAGTTGAATCAGCAGCTCTCATAAACTGCAGACTTCCTGTTTTTGTCAATCAGAGAGAAAATATTTCAGAGAACCAAGTCTCTCTTAGGTTTTGTTATTCACACAGATTGTTAAGGGCTGAGGATGAACTCTATCTCACCTAAATTACACCAAAATAAAACTACAGTGCAGAGACCAAATATCCCCCAATTAGCTCAAGGGGAAACTCCCTGGCCAAGCAGACATCTGGGCTCTGGAGGCCTCAGGCACGACTCTTGCACGATCCGTGCCAGTTTATTTATTTATTCATATATTTAACAAAGGATAATAATGGGCATGATGAGCTGTTCTCTGTTTCATAATTGTCTTGAGTTTTGTTTAAAAGGCACGGTGCACCCATAAAAACAACCCCTATTTTATGCCATCTTTCTTTGTCTGTAACTGCACCAAAACCTCTTTACACAAATAAGATTACATTTTTTTAAATTAATTTGTATCATTAACAAATTATATGTCAAGCGTGTTTCTTCAAAACATGCTGACATACAGTGTCTTAGGAAGCATAAGAACCATATGCCATTCTAGTATAAACTTTTCAATATGTAATTTTAGGAGGGAAAATGCTTTAGAAAAGAATCTTCACTTTTAAGAAGATCTCGATATTAGGCTCAAGCCATGTGATCAGTTCTTGTCTCTTGGCGCAGACACACAATCCCAATGATGTCATATGTCTAAATCTCTGTGTCTAACATGCAGAAAGCTCAAATTATGTGACAACCTACAGCACATCCTCTGGGAACCATAACATGCAGCGGCAGATGGGACAGTACAGGCCATATTCCTACGTGACATGCAGGCACAAAAGAATGCAAGCGCACACACAGCCGAGGAAATCATTTCACCGGTCATACAATCTCCCATTCTAATTTCATCTCCCGTCTCTTCCTCTTTCCCCTCTTATGTTTCAGTCTCTCTCACCGTCTTCCCTCAGGTTTAATTGACTATTGTGGCAGATGGGGTGGCGGTTGGTCTGTGGGAATCAATGTCTTCATTGTGGGACTGAGAGAGGGATTAGCAGCTAGTTAGCACTAGTGAGAGATGACAGCTGGCACCGTTAACATCCCCTGTCACTCATACACACACACACACACACACACAAACACCCACACACCGACAGGAAGTACTAGTGTACGGTTAACCCTTAGCTAGGCTCAGTAATTACACACAAGAAAAATACTGCTCTGTACCTTGAGCCTGTCACTCAAACCCTGAATAAATGAGGCCTAGTATGTTAATCGTGCACACACACTCTGGGATAATCCATTTTTGGCTTAACTTGACATCTAAAAAGGAAGAAAGAGAAAAGGCAGTATTTCCAATGTCAGCCAAAACTGAGGACTCACCGAGGGCACATCGCCACACTATTCAAAATAGAGCGTTTAATGTTTTAAATCCAGGGCTCAAATATGTCTCAACGTATAACTTGAAGACAACTCACAACAAATATAAAAGTAACATGACAGATCACTAGTATTTGTAAGAAAGCCAAGACACGAAAGCTTTGCCACAGAGGCAGAACAAAAATCCATCATGTTATATATGACCCAAAAAGTGACTACAACAGCTGCTGACAATGGCTCCAGTTTCGTTGAGGCATCTCAAATACGTCACGCTGATTTGGCAGCAGTTGTTTATTTTACATTTTGTTACAACAAGCCCAATTCCCAGCCACACACAGACACACACACACACACACACACACTCACACACAATCTCAACTGCCACTTGGTATAAGACTTCTGTATTTTACCAAAAGCCATCCTCTATTGTAGGGCATCTTTAAAACGAGAACTGGCACCATCATCAGTCTGATCATATGCAAGAAATTAAACTATAATTTGTCACACTAATCAAACACAACAGTTAAATAGAGTTCGACACTGTCACAGACCAAAATGATTTATCATCAACGGTCAAACAAATATCAAATCAATTGTATGGCACATTTCCTGTTGATTGGTACAACATGCTATATATATATATATATATATATATATATATATATATATACGCACATATACTGTATATAAATATATATAATATAATATAAAATATACAACGATCAGCCATAACATTAAGACCACTGACAGGTGAAGTGAATAACATTGATTATCTCGTTACAATGGCACCTGGCAGTGGGTGGGATTTACAGTATTAGGCAGCAAGTGAACATTTTGAACTTTGACCTATGTGTTGGAAGCAGAAAAAATTAGCAAGCGTAAGGATGTGTTTGACTTTGACGAGGGCAAAATATGATGGCTAGACGAATGGGTCAGAGCATCTCCAAAACTGCAGCTCTTGCGGGATATTCCCGGTCTGCAGTGGTCAGGATCTACGCCTGACCTCAAGATATGTGAATGAAAATGGGTTCTATGGGTACCTACGAGTCTCCCCTTTACAGACATGCCCACTTTATGATAAAAACATGCAGTTTGGGGCAAGTCATAGTCAAGTCAGCACACTGACACACTGACAGCTGTTGCTGCCTGTTGGGCTTGAGTTTGCCATGTTATGATTTGAGCATATTTTGTATGCTAAATGCAGTACCTGTGAGGGTTTCTGGACAATATTTGTCATTGTTTTGTGTTGTTAACTGACTTCCATTAATAAATATATTAGGGCTGTCAAAGTTAACGCAAATTTGTGTTAACGACACTAATTTCTTTAACGCATTAATGTAACTTGCGATTTTTAGGTTGCAGCGGAATCAGTTTTAAAGCTAGTGAAGATACTGGCATCATATGAACCTACAAAATCTAAGAAATCCATTAGTATCAACCATGTCGCGCCAGCTTGTCGCAAAAGGAGGCTAAATAATGCTCCAAACTTCTGGGAGTTTTGTATATACTGTATATACAAACACAAAAAGTACCCTTGTTTGAACTATTATTTCAAGTCGTTACAGATTCACTTGCACACTCATACCTGCACATAAGCCCATGTACAGTACATGTATATGTCAACACACACACAAGCTGGTATTATGCAGCCACTGTCCCATGGGAGATATTATTAAATTTCCTCCAGGGTTCCCACCAGGACTACCACGCCTGGTCAAAGCAAACCAGAACAGGAAAAATAAAAGAGCTCATGTTGCCACTCCACCATCTTCAGAAAGCTGTCTCTTCCATGACTGGAGGGACTGAGGGTGTCGGTTTCTTGGCTCCTTCTTCATCTGGGTCGAATCAAGTTCAACAACAGATGCTTCTTACAATCCCTGACACAGCATGTTTTGACATGACACTGGGGAATTGACTTGATTTGAACATTTGCACGGTCCTTAATGTGCTGAGAGAATCCTATGACTCAAAGAGTCATTATTCATTCAAAACACACAAACAAAGCAAATTCAAAATGCACGGCTGTCGATCCGAAATAAAGCTGTTTATCTTAATTCCTCTATTTTTTGAAAGGATAAAAAAAGCGTTACACAACAGTGATCCTGATAGTCTCCTGAACTGCATATTTTGACATGAGAAAATATTAGAAATCCCTTCTGTTATTAAATATTCAGAGAGCAGCAGAGTATTTTGGCTTGATATTTTTTGCTGACATTCATCTGGGTTTTTTTTTTACTTGGGAAAATATGAAATAAACATTAACCAAAAATCAAAAAATCTACCAAGATTAAACACAACATGCTCAGCCAACATTAGCCTTGTCCAAATTCATCTGCTTTTCAAAAGGGGTAATTTAATATGCCAACTATGAACAGCTGGAGGCGGATTTAATTCAACTCACTGTATTTGCCATCATTCCCTGTTCCTCAAAGTATAAACACAGTTCATACATGACAGTCAGAACATTGGTGAAACTATGCCAATCGTTGGACTGAGACATCTGGATGGACGAAGACGCACAAAAACATGACAATCTACGGGTCTGGAGATTAAAAACAACTCAACCTGACTTTCTCACTAAAACAGGCTTGTCTTGTCTTTGTGTTTATTTTGAATAAATGTTCTTATTTTACCGTTAGGAAATTACTACGTTGCCCTACAGTAGTTTAGCGCTGTACAACTAACAAACCCAAACATGTCCAAATCACAAATAGAGTGCCATGCACAGCCTTTGTTACTAAAAAATACTTGCTGCAAACAGGTAATTACAGTCTAGTTATTGAGCAACACCTTGCTCTGCGCTTTATCTCCCTCTCCAGGGAGTAACAAAGGAGAAGGAAAGAGAGGTAACATGACACAGATGGATGTTGTGCATCTACTGTTGCACCCAGACAGTGTGTAACACAACACCCTATCCCCCTTTTTTTGCTTAAAACTAATGCCCTTACACTTAAAAAAAATATTTCTCTGCATGTATCAATCACATAACCACCTACCTAATTGCTTTCTGCTTTAAAAAATTCTCCCACTGCTGCTACTCAAATTGCACTTTGCGTCTGTCAGCTACTGTTCACATACAAGAAAGGTCATGAGTGCCTGAGTACATACACATTCATCTATGTCTACCAGGAACAGTAACGTGTAGTGAGGGGATAGAGCTGTAACGTGAGGAGCGTAGATCGACTATCACCTTTTCTTAAATGTATCACTGCTCCTGTTAACCCTTTGATATGCCATGCCTGCGTGAAAGCCACTTCATTCCAAGTGTGGCTCTTTGTATCCAATTTGTTTCCTACAGATTATTTGGGATGACGTTTTAAAAAAGAAACCGGTTTCTCTCTCTCAGTGTAAAACAAGGCCTCTCCATTGTTTCTGTGCAAACCATCTCTGTGTACTCTGAGGATAAAGGATATTGGTGATATACTGGTTCATAGCTTGTATAGTGTCATGTTTGCAGAGGATGTAAAAAATATCAGTCTATAGGCTTTAGGCTATGCAACATCTTTTAACCTCAGCCAATAATATTTGTTGAATTTTCCTTTCCAGATATAATCATATGAGCCATCCTAGTCTCTTACATTGTCTCTTTACACTGTATGTGAAGTCCTTTGTCCTTAGCAGGTGTGTGACACTACAATGTGATATTCTGCAGACTGTCGCTTTGTAATTATTTACAATTTCTGCACCTTGTCACCAAGACAAAGACATGTGCATTTGTTGTAGGTGGTGACTTAACTTGATGTTTGAGTTCTTGATATTGCTACACAATATAGTTCAGTGCTTTACATGTACATTTTTTACATCCAATGTGTAATTCCACCTCTCTCTCTCATTCAGCTATCCAATTTCCCCACACACACAAACAAAGCATGCACCGACTGAATGCCACACACAACACCTACCTCCATGGCCAGTGCAGCCGTTTGCTGGTCGTAGTGATTCAGTAGATTGGGCATAAAGGTGGTGTTGTAAGGCAGATCCTGGCACATTCTCAGTCTGATGGGCTCACAGCTGAACTCGCTGTGGCTCTCTATGGACTGCACATGAATGGACAGAGCGGGTGTAACCACGGAGAAAAGGAGTAGGAAGATAGGGATGAGGAGGACTGAAAAACAGACAGGAACTTGTTGTCTGCAGTAGATTGTTGTAGTTTTTGAAAACCAGTCTTTCATACATCCTCTTCCAACAGGTGCTACCATCTTAGTGTTAGACATTTCTCCACAGTGGCTCAGTCTGATGACCTTATCATCACCAGATCGCCCTGAAGACATGCAGGATTGGTTTTTAAAGCTTCTCAACATTAGAAGCAATTGAGTCCATTTTTTGTGGGAGAAAAAAAGCAAGAAATCCACAAGGCGGGTACACTCTGTATATGTACCCTGAACTGCACATGTGGTGGAGTCCCAAGTCATCTGTAGGTCATGAATGAAGCTGCTGTCGATTCACCAGTCATTGCTTTTCTTGTAGCGTCTCAGAATGTGCTTTTAAATGAATTGTTCCTCATTAAAAAAAAAAACATTACGTGGCTTCTCTCCTGGTAATCCTCTGGTTATGGAAAACAGATTCCCCCGGTTCCATCCTCACACTGAAAGCATGCCGCTGAGAAAATAGATCCACCATCAGCCATCTGCTGGAGGTCTGCACTGGGCTGCTGTATACGCCTCTTTCTTCCACTCTTATTTGTTTGCGTCGCCTCTCACTCCATTTCCAGTGATATTTCAAAGAAACGTCTGAAAGTAGAGCCCACAAACAGGGTTATCTTCTTCCTAATGATTTCCTCTGGAAGACACAAAATCCTTTCAGTCTTTCACAATCAGTTGCCACACTGGAGTTGATCCATCAAGCAGGTCCTGCAGGTTTAAACAACACAAAGAAGATGGTCAAACAAGCAGAGAGAGGGAGTCAATTTGTACTGTATCTGGCATTATCTCTTATCAGCCACACCCTTGTCTCTATGCAGGATTAAAATACCTGATGAAATCTACACCATCCCCCTGGTACACCCCAGCCAACATGGTTATGTGGGCCCCACATGGGTTATGCTGGGGGTACCTAAATACCAAGTGGGTATTGGCCCAAAATGGGCATCTTATCTGGGGCCCACTTGGATCAACTAAGTTGGTCATGTGGGCTACCCAAGTGGGTTCTAGTTGGGTCACTAATGGGAAATTAGTGCATGGGCTCAAAATGGGCAACACAAATGTGGCCCACTTGGGTCAACTAAGTTGGTCCCACATGGGCTCCCCATGTGTGTACCCGTGTGGGTCCTAGTTGGGTCACTACTGAGAAATTAGTGCATGGGGCCAACATGGAAACTGTGGACAAACCCACTTACAACCCATATTTCAGGCCATGTAGTCCCCATGTAGTTCCCACATAGAACTTAAACCTGGGGCCGAGATGGGTTTTGGTTTATGTTGCCCAGATTGGGCCCATAAAACACCCAGTGTACTCCTGCATGAAACCCACAAGGGCATTTGGCATGGGGCCATTACGGAACCCATGGACAATCCCATATAGGGCCCATTTTTCAGCCCATTTACTACCCACATGGGCCCCACAACACATGTTGGATGGCACTAGGTAGGGCATTTCTGAAACACACGACAGATGAATGTGAATTGAGCCTACAATGTCAAATCATCCTCTTCTATGAGGGTTGTATCAGCAGAAAGGTCATACACAGTTCATGTTGCAGACCATACTGAAAACACGTTCAAAGCAAACCCAAGACAACTAGGTGCAGGTTTCAAGCTGTTAATGAGGAGGTTACACACCTGCAGGATGATCAGACACTCCCACCACTCTCTCATGTTTGTGTGAGGTTGGCCAGGCAACAGTAGCGTTGCCATGCGATGTTTCACACTCTGATACTCGGTGTCTTTATGGTTGACCATACAGTAAACACTACATACTATAAATTGATAATTATACTGAAACACCTCTACCTCTAAACATTACAGGTCACAGCCCTTAACGTTAAGCTCTCCTTTGAGGAGAATCTAGCTAGTTTTAGAAAGCAAAAACCTTTAAAAAGGGTTGTCTTCAGTGAGGCATCCTCGCTGACAGGCTTTAAGAGCGTTTCTATCAATCTTGTTTGTCACCGCAGTGTCTTCAGCCTCAACAGCGCGCTGTTTGTGGTCCCTTTAAAAAAGCATTTATAGCCGAAGTCTGCCGGGTTTAACCGACAATAATGAGTGCAAAAAACTCGCACAGTTCCTGTCTAACGTTACGATTATAAATGCTTTACCTTGAGTGCAGAATAACGACCGGTTTTCAGGCTGCTCCTCTGCTCCGTTCACCGCAGTGCTGCTCCGCTGCTCTGCTGTCTGTCTGCAGCTGGTCGCCTGCAGCGTGCAGCAGCAGCAGCAGACGCGTCGTGAACGCGGATGCATCGTGACCGCGCAGAGACATCATGACAAAAATTGCCCCCCACTGACTGGACGTTGCAGGCTGCAGGCTGCAGGCTTACTGGATGTTGTTGATAAGTAGTGTATTTAATTTTTATTAAAAGGGGAGATGGACCAGAAACCCGATATGCTTTTAATTGCCATTGAGAATCATTTGTTGTCATTCATTCATTCATGGTTTGTTTAATAGGGGCCAATACAATGTACATAGACAACTTAAAGGGACTGTTTGTAAGAATCAGAAATGCTTGTTAACAGCGACACCTGTGGCCGTTAAGTCAACGAAAGTCAGCGTCGGGCTCGCGCTTGTGCTCGCTCTAAATAAACATGAATATATGCGAGCGCACATGGGACACCGACCCGGTTGATTTATACGTGTAAGAAGTTACAAACAGTCCCTTTAAAAACAGCTATCTGATGCCAGTATCATAGTGCATATAGCGGATGCTAATTTGCAACACCTGTCCCTAGAAGGGAATTTTTGTGAAAATAAGAGATTATAACAGGAATGGGTACAGGACAAATAAATAAATTCAATAAAGCACACATTTAAAAACATATGTAAAAACTAGACATGAGTACAGGTTTGTCGCTGAATTAAACAGGATTTGGTTGCTCTCTTAAAGGGGGTAAAGATTGCAGCAGATTTCAAGTGATCAGGTAGCGAGTTCCAAGACTTCGCTCCTTTCACAGAAAAAGCTGTCTGAGCAAAAGATGTTCTGCAGAATTGAACTTTACAATTGCCACTTGAAGCTGCTCCGGTGGATCTGCCACAGCTCTGTAGTCTCATGATGCATTTGCAGTAAGGCAGAGGAGCAAGTCCGTTCAAACATTTAAACACAAGCTTTACATAATGAAAATCAATAAAGTTTGCAAAACTTAACATCTTAGCATGTGGACAACATAAGAACTAGGTAAGTAGGGGAAATGTGTGTGCGCTTCTCCTGAAGGCAGAGACACTAACTGCCTCTCTCCAGGGCTGGGTGTAAGGAGGGACAGCAGTCTACCTGTAGTACAGATGTGAATAAAAAAATATATGGACAGGCAAAACTAAAAGCATGACCATACCTAAAGGTAACATTATTAAGAAAATCTTTATTAAAACTCATAAATGCAATGTATATACTGCTAGAAAACCATTAAGCAAATAATGAAATGTACAGAACATTGTTTTAAAAAATCAAGTTATTTCAAGTGTTTAAAATTCTCATTTGGAAACAACAACACTTATCATTTTTAATTTGTATAAAATGTAGGTTTTCAAGTCAACCAATTTCAAGGAAATAACACAAGCTCATTTTATCCATGATAATCTAAGTAATAAAAAAAATACCCTTTCACAAATTAGTGATTTGCTGATGGTCAATTATTGAAATAAAAATATGAATTGTGGTACATTTATAAATGGACTGCATTCTATGTAAACCTCAGATATGGAAGATCCATTACTTCACAGGAACCAACTGATAATGCACTCAAACTTTTCAGAAAAGTCACAATTTATGATAATACTTGACTTCCGTTCATTTGTCACAATAAGCTTCCTCATATTCATCTTGGGATTTCAAATATAAATTTCACGAGTTTACAGCCATACTGACTGAAATGGCCAAACAGATTTGTTGGGATTGTATCAGTCAGCACTATGTCGATATTTATCCCTTACAGCCTGAGGATTAGTACTGCGTGCTATGATTCCCTTCCACACAATTGAGCACTGCATTAGATTAACCGTTTCAACGCTGATCTGATCATCTCTGTCGTTGAGTTGTGGGGGGGTCTGTGCCAGCTGAGGCGGCTGGCCCACATACTGGTTTAACCTCTTAATAAGACCCCACTTGACATTCAACCACAGTATACTGTACATACTCAATCCACACAGCTATGCTGCAATCCAGATTACTTTCAATTCAGGTCATCTTTCCTGAAACATCCTTTTAACATCCCAACGATACTGCATTTTAGCACTCTGCACTTTAAGTGACGAGATCTACTGTGACTCTGGGTCCACACAGAAAAATATTTAAATTTCTTAGTTTCTCCATTCTCTTGTCATTTTGTCACTGCATACATCTTAATATAGGGCAAAAGTAAGCAAAAGAGTATATAATAAACAGTGAAACATACTGTGGGAGTGTATCAGCCCTACATTTTCACATAGTTTTTAAAATACCTTGTCTTTTCTCTCTGAAGCATATTTTTATGAAATTCAATAAATTCTAGCACAAGGCTGACAAATAATGATGTGGTCAGAGGAAAATTTAAAATAAAAATGAACACAGTGTAAAAAAAAGCATATAAAATATGGTCTGTTTAACTAGTCAATGATTTACCTGCAACATTAAGCCACAGTGGAAACTCTAATGAACATGTCACTAACTGCATGTGTCTTTATAATTATCTAATAATACAAACTATCTTCAAGGAGTGCAATTAAGCATGTCCAATTTAATTTAAAGCAAAATGCCATACCTGCATAGAAGTAAAAATAATTTGGGATTTTATCGCAAACACATAATCACACAATTTACATGATATGACTCCACATTACAATTTAAAAATGTACATAAGCATCTATCATGAAACATCATTATTTGTGGACATTAAACTTGTACGTAGGCAAACTTTGACGAGTTATGGTTTGTTGAATGCATCTCAGATGCAACGGAGTGTTTTAAAATCAGTAAAATATTAAAAACATTAAGAACAATAAAATATGTTTTGCTGAAAATGAGAATTTATAAAAGGTAAAATATACGTTAAGTAAGCTAAAATAATCTAAAATATTTTTGCTAGATATAAAAATGTATTTCCTTCATAAACAGAGGTTTCTTCATAGTGAAAGACGGGACATATTTGGTAGTGTTGAACCAAAACAGCCATGGATGGATGCTGATAAGACTACATTTATATCTAATTTTAGCTTCCACTCACAGGCTGTATGCTCACTGAATCCTACTATCTGCACAAATGGATCTGCACTTTGGAGGGCACCTACTGAGTTTTTTTTTTGTGTGTCATTGTAAATGAATTTACCATTTATGAGTTTCATCAGGTACAGATGCACTTACATTAACCCAACCGTATTCTGCTCACAGCTTCACATACAAGATAAACTGTTTGGTTTATAAATGAACACAAATGGAGCCATTTGGTAACCCATCTGTGAATTAAGGTATGTGGCTGTATGATACCGCAAAGCAAGAACCAGTTTCTTCCACAGTGACACTCACCTAGCTGACTGTAGGGCAAAATCTACTGCTGTCAAAACAGGTGCAGCAATGCCTTTTGGGATTTAGCTGTGCTTGTCTACACGGAGTGGTGTCCTTCCTGTTTTTGGTTCGGTTAGGCGTCAGGGTTCAAGCGTTGTCCCATCAGGCGTTGGCTGTGGGGAGCGTGCTCAGCTTCTTCCTCCAACTAGAAGAGAGAAAGGAAGGACAAGGTCTGTTTGAAGTCTGTGTTATCATGAGCGAGTGAGCGAGGGGGTTTGTATGTTCTTTTGACTTAGAGGAACAGAGTATGACACACAAAGTGGGAGTAAATGAGTGTGGATAAATGTATGTGTGTGTGTGTGTGTGTGTGTGTGTAGGTCTGAATCAGAAAGAGATTCAGACAGACACACACCACAGCTACACGCCCCCCACACACAAAGGCACACACACCTGCTCTTTGATGTAGCTGTTCCCACAGGGTGCCAGCCCTCTGAGAGCCAATCCAACGATGAAGCACCAGACAGACAGTCCAACCTCAACTGCTGACATGGCAGCACAAGGGATCCACATCGCCAGGGTGGTGTCCTGAGAGACAGGAAGTGATGGGAACGTGGAGGAAAAAGTGTGAAATAAAGTAACACCAGGAGGTCAAACATAGCTCCTGTGATGCTTTTATGGAATTTCATGCCTCAAAAGTTGCAGCTTGAATCGGGAAAAGTGCAAAAGGATAAAGGGAGGTGAAAATGAAAGAGGAACGCTTAGACTCACATAGATTCGTGTTGTATCAAACGGGCATCTGGCACTGACAGGTGACCGAGCGTTGATGGGCACCTCTGTGTCATTGCATCCCAGCATCAATCCCTCACCATTGTGGGCAACAGTGATGCTAATAGCCAAGAGGAGCCCAACGCAGCATGCCAGTGAGAGCAGGGCGTTCAGGAAGGATGTAATTAGAAGTCCTATTTGCTGGAGACACAGAGAGAAATAACAGAAAAACAGAAGGGGAGGAGTAGACACAGAATGAATAACTGTGGTGATTATATCAGTAGCTGAAAACAAATTAAAATCTTACCAGTTTTAACACATGAAGGTTCCTTGACACCACAATGGCAATAATCCCAGTGGCAATGCTCTGGAAGATTCAAAAGACAAGATGATTGTTTCAGCTTTGGAGTAGAGTTTATTAAATTATGAGCCACAAGTAATCCTGGCTCCAAGGATGTGAGGCTGCGTTTTTCACTCGGGTGCCAGAAATGAGTCTTACTAATGACAGTAAGTGAGAGATCAATGGAAAGCAGTGTTGGTAAACCCTGTAATACCCTGTGTAGAGTACACGATATGGAGTACATTTCAAAGAAATTATGACATAACACCATCTCATCATCAACAGCTGCCAGTTTATCTGATACCTTGATGTAATGACGCCCTGGAGCGACTAGTAACTGGTTTGAAAAACCAGCTCCCTTATAATAATAGGCAGGTTCAGTCTTGACTGCTGAGAAAAATACACAACACTATACAGAGCTAACAGTTCACTTTTGATGTTTACTGCGGGTGAATATATACAGTATATACAGGTTATTGTAATGCACAGAAAGTTACAGGGATGAGTTTTCATAACTCACCAAATTCATGTTAAGAAGTTCTGATCAGGATTGCTTTGCTTAAACATTAAGCTTCTCTGAGCACACTGCAGGTTTGATGTTGAAACAAAGGATGAATATACATTAACTATGGACTCACCAGCAGGCCAGAGGTGACAGAGATGATGTTGGCTACGGTGTATTCTGTGGAGATAAGCTGGCTGGGTTTGGAAATGTGGCGGAGGACATTGCCATGGACAATAGCTCCAAGGATGAAGTTAATATGACCGATCAGGATGAGAGTTAACCCCTTTTTCATCAGCCTCCGTGGCCCTTTGTCCTTATCTGGATGACAAAAATACAAAAAAAAACAACTTATTTACCATTATTATTAGATACATGATGTAGCTTATTTGAAAATAACATCTGTAACATTGCCTAAGTGAAAGTCTGAAACTAGTTAGTTCAAGAATTTCTATAAATTATGTTACCTTACACACATGGTTAGAGCTGCAATGATTAATCAATTAGTTGTCAACTATTAAATTAATCGCCAACTATTTTCTAGTTGGAGTTTTTAAGAAAAAAAATAAAAATTATATATTTTTGAGTTGTGGACAAAACAAGACATTTGAGGAAGTCATCTTCAGTCTTAAAATCAACATTTTATAGATCAAACAACTAATTGATTAATCGAGAAAATAATCAACAAAAAATGATAATCGTTAGTTGCAGCCCTACACATGTACACAATGAGAAAATATGTTTTGCTCCCACAACACTTCATATCCATTCATACTGTGTTATAGCCCGCCTGATACTGGCTTTTTAAGGGCCAATAGTGATAACAATATTAGACAGTTAAAAAAGTCCAATGGCGTTATATTGGCTGCTAATATTTTACATAAACCTTAAACACCAACAAACAATCTTGTTGAATGCTGAATAGCTTCTTTCTGTCTTTGTTTAAAATTACTTTATTTCCTATATACATACATATATTTATGTGCCTATATTGCATGCACACATATATAGCCTATCTTGATGTGACATGATGATGACGACAATGATGTCCAACAAGGCCACATAATCAGCTGTGCTGCTCATCCCACAAATGCATGATCCTTACAAGTTGGACATCATTGTGGTGAAGGTAAATAAACAGGCTTTCCAACCATATAAAATACAATGCCAATTAGCATTGTAACAACAGAGAATTAATCCACCAATCATACATTTCTAAACTTTTTTTTCCGAGTTTATATGCTCACAAACATTAAACATTACAAGCTATAAACTTGCAACACATGAATAATTAGTCTAAAGCTTTATGAATGATGTTTTTAAGTCATATGCACAGCCTGTTGATCATTAAATTGACAGTAACAGGGATATAATTGGATTCAATTTCTGATCAACACCATTAACAGTAGGTCGTTTCCCCTAAAACATGTAGGCTATTGTTCAACTATAGCACCATGCATTTGCATAGAAAGGCTCCACTCACACTCACTGTGGGGGATTTCTTGTGCAGCTACTGAGTCAAATCACAGATGTGAGGAAGAAGTGATACTTTTAAAACGTTTAAATTATTGACCTTTTCCTCTCTTCAGTCTCTTTGAACGGTGACAGCTCAATTATTCTAAGGATATATCAGAGTAATTAACGTTAAACACACCCAATGACACGTTACATGTGCAAAGATTTAAAAGTGAAACAGTGTCATCCCACCTGCAGGCCTGCGGTCAGTTACACACCTGGAGGAGGGAAAACTAACACACGCTGCTTTATGACGTTACAAACCGAAAGAGAGGCGTTTTTTAATTACATTTCATGGTTGAATTACTTACCAAAAGTGCACATCTCTCTGCTGTGTCAGGCGTTTCCCTTTGAACGAATGAATGACTGTTATTTTCGAGCAAGTGTCCAACAAACACAGAAGCAGAAACTCCAGCGTCCCTCTGTCCACTTCCTGTATGACGTCAGGAAACGCACCTGTGAGTTACCTGTGTGTCCTGCTGGACGCTGAGGGGCGACACACTCACTCCACATTTACTCTATTGTTGCATACTCATTATCACAAACACTTTCAGTCACAAAACCTGAAACATCAAAACACACACACATAAAAGCATTATTAATAATAGTAATAATAATAATCAGTGAATCTTTATCTTTGCTAAAAAAATAACAAAGTGAAGCATTTCACACATTTATTTGAAAGAACAGTCATACTTTGCAGATTCTGCAAAGACACACAAACATTTACTGACGCTCATGTCATATACAAAATAGAGGAATATACAAACATAACCAAAAGCTCACATCCTTTGAGTTACAGGATGATAAAGCGGGCCCACCCTGAATGATTATTTAATAACCAGTTTCAACACCACCAATAATTTGGGTGAGAGAGATAGAGAGATAGAGAGAGAGATGGAGAGAGAGAAAGAGAGAGAGAGAGAGAGAGAGAATAAAGCTGGTCTGGTGATCACATTGGTTGGTTTTTACCACTTCTCTCTACAAGAAATGGTGCACTTACATTCTCCTGGCTGATTTTAAAACACATCTTTGGAATATACAATCTTAGCAGTTCACAAATACACATACAAAACAGAGGAAAATAAAGTAAACAATGCATTAAGATAGACTACCCCATGTATGTATTATAGCAAAAATGCAGATTGGAACACATTTGTAGCCTGAATACATTTTTAAAAAAATACTTCAGAAATATATGAGAGATCATTGGATTAATATGATATCACTGGTGAGGGGACCAATTTAACATCATAACTCATCAACCAGCAACACAGGAAAGCTCCATCTGCAAGCTAATAAAGTAATTGTCAATTAAACTGGTATTTATTATAAGACACTTCAAGTATAATCTCAATAAAATGCCAGAAAAATGGTAAATTATTGTATGTAACCGTATCATAGCTTTTGTTTTTTTTCTATACGTACTGAGAATGTTATATTTCCTTGCAATATTACTGCTTGTTTAAGTTCCTGAATTGTATGAGCGTTCAGAGACAGTAGTACCAGTAGGCCACAAAGAGCTCCGAGCCAAAATGTCACAAAAAGGCCATATGCAACTCCCTGATCTCAATATAAGTCTAAACTAGACATGTATGATGTCAAATTTTGTGTTCAAGTTTAGGAGCCTCTGCTCTCTGAGAAGGATCATGTGAACCCACTAGGTCCCAGTTTAATCAAATGAAAACAATGGAAACAAGAGATGTTATGTATTGGCTCAGACTCCCAACGATGTGGTCTCTGTGTGAAATCACAGTAAACAAAAGAATAATAAGTAAAGACATGCTATACAGTGTCTGTAACATAAATAAAACATATGACGCTCTCACACAGATGTATCAGGAAAAGGCCAGGTCCTCTTTCTACAGCATATGGCAGCCGAGTTCAGTACACAAGTCTCGCATGAATGAATTCTACAAGCAGAGTAGCATGTGTGAACCCAACAAGCAGCAAATGGTAAACACAATAATAAAAACAGAGAAAAGAGGACTTTAAGGCATGTGCGTAGGCCTAGCGTAAGGCTAACAGTAGCGCAAAAATATAAAAACAAACACAAACGGAAATTCAGTAACACTGAGTTCACAGTACCTCAAAGTAACCAAGTAACCAGAGAGAACTGGCATGTGATATGCAGTGGTGCACATCCTTTGTGTTCTGTATAAAAGGCCTTTTAAAAATATTTTTTTCATGGGTATTTGTCTATTATAAAGTCAACTTTGCAATCTCTGCCATCCAGTTTTCAAACTATTACATATATTTAACCTGAAAGGTGGCATGTTGGTCAAACACGTCACAAAAGTTAAAGAACAGGAGAATGTTTATATACTGTATGTATCATATGAGGCAACACAAAAGGGAGCCAAATGAGAGGGGGAACCACGTGAAATGAGGATCCAGAGAGAATGGCTTATTTTGTGAAATCTTCTTTGGGTAGAAAGGGAAGTTTTGCTGGTGGTCAACAGAAGTGGATCTAATCGTTAAAATTTAAAGTAGTGAGAGGTGAGTTTGCGTGGTGCTACTCCAGTTGAAGGTTTGAATCAGTCATGATGATGTTTTAGACTGTCTCATCCTACCACAAACAGGCCGAGCAATTCATTATGTAAACACCTCACTCTGAAATACAACTGTGGCTTGAGAGAAAAAGTGGTTTTAAAAAGGTAAAGCTGTAAGTAATCTGGTCGGTACTGTTGTCATCAAATGTCTGGTACAGCATTAATGGGGTTTACCTTTTAACTAAACTTAACAGCCAACACATTCAAAAGAATCAGTATACTGTATATGTATGTTTTGAATTTTACAATAGGAAATGTGAAATCAGTCCAGGTGGCTTCTTTGGAGTCACCTGGACTCTAAAATGCTTTATGTTAAAGGTTTTCTGTGCTTTTAGGAAGTTTTAATCCCTGACGCAGAGGAAAAATCCCACCCTTTTGGTCACATTACCACCTAAGGCTTAGTAGAAAATACATAAAAAATACTAAATGTAGTCACCATGTTGAGCAACCAAAAAGAACATGTAACAGGGTCAAGGGAGTGTACTCATGAGGAGTCAGTAACCGGTGCTAGTTAAGAGCTTGGCTGAATGATTCTTCTAGTAGAGAGGCTATTTGGTTTTGGTCCACCTGTGAAGAGAACACAAACAGTTTCAACAATCAAGGAAGTTACAGATAACAGATACACTGATCTGTTAGATACTGGAGATATGGCCCATCATTACAGCTAAGACACACATATGTACGTACGTAAGTCAGTACAACAGATGAGGCATAAAACTGTTTTAAGTGTCCATGAAATCCATTAAGAGGAGTAAGTCATTAAGACAAAAGCCTACATATACTATCGCCCACAGAGAGATGAAGTGACTATATAACATTAATGTGGGTAGGTGAGTGGGCGCAAGAGTACATACTGTATCTAGCAGTAAATGTGCATAAGGCTTTTAGAGGCGAAGGTGTATGTGTGTTGGAGGGTATAAAAAAGAGTCAGGGGTCACCTCGCCTTTTAAAATCAACAGAATTTCCACAGAGTTTGGTACAGGAATAGCACACTCACCTACAGTATCACCCACACACTCGCCTGCAGCTTTGCACTAACACAGACAACATGAATCTCTCTGTAACATACAAAACACCCACCTCACTGATTAAGCCCAGCTGCACCAACTCTTCAGCCAACTCTTGAACATTCTCATCTGAAACAAACACCAGCACAGTTAATAACAGTAATTCATAAACTTGTACATCACCTTCATCATGATCAACTCTACCAGTCGCTCACTATCTCTCTTGGAGTTATGCAAATACTATAACACACATACCTACGGCTGAAAAAAGGTCAGGCCTAGGGTAAATACCACATTCAGAAAATATGGTCCAGATGCTGCTTTTAAATCCACACATCCACAGCAGCCACTGATGTTGCTCTTTGCATCTCTGAGCCCATTTTGTTGCTGGGTGGTACCATTTTTATATTCCTATGGCCATGTGTGTAGGATCCGGCGGTATCAAAAATGCGAATGGCCCTCTCTAGAGACAGTTTTTCTAAGAGTAGAGAGCTTAGAGTGTGCGTGTACGTGGGACGTGAGTGGTGAAGCAAGAGAGAGAAGCAGCGATGGCAGCGAATAACGTTATTGACTCCGGCCCAAGCAGGAAAAGTTAACAGAGTTTGGTTTGTCCGTTCTGGGTTACTGTTGAAACATGGTGGTGCAACATGGCGAAATCCATGAAGAGGACCCGCTCCCTATGTAGATATAAACGGCTCATGATTATACACTAAAGAAAACATTATATTCCATTTCTACCGATAGATCCCCCTAAATGTTACACACTGGTTCTTTAAGTGATATCCAACACAGTTAAAAAGGACAGAGAGTCGAGAATGGGACTCATCTGGCAGGAAAGTGCAAAAAGCCAACATGTTTCAACCAGCATGGTCTTCATAAGGCCACGATCTGTTAAAACATGTTAGCTTTGTAAATTTTCCTCTTTAGCCTTGCTATTAAAGGCTTAACGATTTAATGGACAGTCTTCTGAGCCTCTTCTCCTTTCCTCAATTTTAGTGCACTTTCTTTCTGGGCTAATATTTTTAAATTTTTTCAATGTTCTGTATTTGTCCCAAAAAACAAAATGTACCCCTAGCTCAACAAAAGTGTATCCCCTTTTTTTTTTAACTGTTAAAGTCTTTCAAGATACTCAATCTTCAACAGTTATACAGGAACAAATCTATCTCAGAAAAGGCAAAGATTAAGATTTCTACACCAGCAGGAGTGTCAATAATCCTGTTATTGTTACAATGCAGCTGCAAAACCTTTTGTTATGTAAAATAACATTGCGCTCCAACTGTGCTATTCTTCTGACTGTTTACATAACATGAAAGTGTAAGGACTCGCTACCTTTGGTGAAAGTATAAGGCAGGTTGAGGGAAAGTTAGTACCCAAAAAAAACTGAGCTACAAGTGAACTACAAAGGGAATCAACAGAAGTCTAAACAAAATATATGCAAGGTTGCACACAATATGGGAACATATGCTGGATTTTACTTGACTAAAACATTAGGAAAATACATTCAGACCAAACCAGCTCAGAATATAAAATGTTCCACAACTTTTTATGCCAACTTTCTCCTGATACACCTTAAGAGCCCTCCTTTCAGTCGCTGACCTGTTTTTTTTAGATCTAATGACAGTGTTTTTTACTTTTATTTTTGTAACCGCCCAATTTGAGACATTCTTTGCCTGTGCCCAGTGAGCAGAAGAGTTGTCATGGTCTACCGATTTTTAATAACTTCGCTGTCAACTTACAACTACACCAGGAATGTGACTGGGGCAAGACAAACAAGTGGAGGAGATGGTCCATCCAACAACTTTGACATTAAGAAATGAAAAACACCAGCAGTCCACAACTATGTTAGATTATTCTGTGTGTTTTTGTCTTGTCCTGTTTATTCTAGCACTGTCACATTGTAAGTGTGTTTGTGGACCCCAGGAAGAATAGCTGCTGCAATGCTGTAGCTAATAGGGATCTTAATAAACTAAACTGAACATGATGAATTGACTGATATTGGAGCTAAGTGAGAGCCTTCCTTGCTTGTTTGCGTCTTGTGGTCTGAAAATCATCTTACAACATTAGTTACTATTTTAGTTTTGAGGCTGATTTTGAGGATGGTGCTGCATGTTGTGAAAATGTTTCAATTGAAGTAGGGTGTATTAGAGCAATGCAAAAAGGGGGGGGGGGGATTTAAGTGGCTCAGTAAGCTTGTGACTCTGCACAGTGTTACTTTGGACTTTGGCGCGTTGATAAGGAAAGCTTTGAAGAATATCCCCTGATATCAGCAGGAGGGGCTGTTGACTAAGAGGACAGGGTGCGTCTATGATGTGAAGCTATAGTATGTGTGCCATTGGTATTAAGGTGTGAGTGTGCAAAAGAAGACATATGATGTGAGAAACAGTGTGAGCGAGAGAAAGAGCAGAGGAGAGACAGGGAGATGAAAGCCTGGGAAGAGATGGCCAGATCTTGACACAGGAGGTGACAGCTGTCAGCTGCAGCCTTTCACAGGCCCGGCATTCCCCACACGCCTGCAACATTATACATGCCAACCATACCTGTGTGCATGTCCACACGGGATCATACTGCCTACATTATTCTGACCATTGCAACAGTTGTGTTGTGCGTTCTTTACTCATTTGCCTTCCTTTGGTTTCCAGCATTTTGATGAAAATCCTCAATTTGAAATAAATAAATTAAATAACTAAAAAATTCAGACTTTTTAAAGTAGAATTATTGACGATGTTAAAACAGATTTTGCGCCTATTGGGGTTTTAAAAGCCACTATGGCCATTAAAAAACAATTCCTGAATGTAATCCAAATAAATTTGTCCAAAATAGAGGTGCAAGGTTTTCATGACACATAAGCGACAGTTAGTCTCCCTGCCAAAAATAGTCTTGCATGCTGTATATTGTGACGCCATCCCAGTTTCGAACTCTCTCTGGAATCTCACTCTCACTTTCCCACATGCCTCAGTGCGCACATATGGAGAGTTACTGTATATTAAAACTCTGTGTGTGGTAAAATCTGAGAGTACAGTGCTATGCAGTAATTCATACAGACATAACTCCATCATTTATCATCACCTCAAGTCAAATGTAATACTACCGTTAACCCTAAACCCAAGCTGTAAACCGAAACTGTCCAGATGGATAAAATGACGACACTTCATAAAAATCTTTGAAGGCATTAAAGTCAAAATGCACATGCAAACCCACATGCAAACATGTGTCATTCCCCCCCTAAAATACAGTATGCTTTCTGGTATTGATATTTTACATACATGTAGAGGTGCTTGTATCGGGACAAAAAGTGAAACACACATGCCTGAAAGAATGGCCTCCACTCCTCTTATCTTCCCCTCACCTACGCAGGACACGCCTTCCAACAATATCAAATGATCGCAGTAATATTGACTGGTTGGAAATGTCAATGTCCCAATAGCGCGCCCAAATCAAACCTCCCTGCTCACTTTTGATGTAATGAAACTGGACTCTCAGCATTGAGAGAGCTGGGTGTAAATTTTAGGATGTGGGCGCACAATAACAAAATCAGTGACTGTATCTTGAAGCTCACAGAGGGATTAAGTGTCAGTGTGTGATAGAAGAGGTGGTCTTACGAGGTAACATGTCACAGCTTAGATGTCTATTCAGTTTATCCTCCAGTTTCAGCAGTAATGTTAGCTGGAAGGAGAGAAAGAAAACAATATTATTATTACTATTATACTTCTGTATGGCCAGGAAATAACAAATGTTTGGTATAATACCATGTTGTTGGTCAGTGAGGGGAGCCTGTATGTTGCATAGTAATTAGTTAAACAATAAAGGACCAACCTATACATATTATTGTGGAGACTTACATGATACTTTGCTCCCTCCTCGACATATTCAACGTTACACTGCATTTGAACGACCTGCAAAAGAAGTATGGAAATCTAAATATGAGTGATTCTCAACTAGAGTTGAGATTTCAGAACACCAGAAAACACACATTATACACATTGATTCAGTGACTGGCCGTGAACATTAAGAAATGTTAGCATCAGGATGATTACTTGTGAAATGTCACCATTGTGACTGTATCTTCCTTTTGTAATATGCAGTAAAATCTGTTGTACGCACCCGTCGTGTCTCGAGCTCTGCAGGTTCGGGGGTGGGGGATTTGACCAAGGGGATGACAATGGGAGATTTAATAGTCTCCTGTTGAGGCTGCTGAGGACAGGGCAGCCCGAATGCCGTCATTGGATAAATACCATTCCTGATCCAGGGGAAGAGGGAGTAATGGCGACACGGAGAGGTGGAGAAAACATATAGAAAGGGGGAATGAAGGAGAAAAAAGATGGGAGTTATATAAAGTAATACAAAAATGATTAAAACGTTTGAGGTAAGGAAAGTCAGAAACAAAAGAAGAAATGAAAGCGATGACGTGGAAAATGTGAGAGAAAATTTAACAAAATCTCCATTTTGAACCTACAATATATATATAAGAAAACCAAACATGTAACAAAATGTTTGAAATAAATAGTCTCTGTTTCTCTCTCCATATAGTCAAAACTTAATGTGAACGACAAAAGTAACACACATCAATAACTATTCAAAAATTAAGACTTCTTTTAGATGTATCAAAACCTTGGTCTACCAGTGGCCAATTAAGTTCTTTGGCCATGATTTCATATTACACACAGAGGTCCCAAATACAGCGGATACAATTCAGGATGAGGAAAAACATGAAGCAGAGGAGACTAGCAGAACTTGATGCAAAGTGGCCAATGCACATGTGAAAAAAACTAAATGTTTTCAAAATAGTCCAGGAGTAATATTTTAGTAGGATATTATACCATATTTGGATTATATCATACATAAACATATTGAAAGATGCACCACAATAGCAAGAAGGTCCCATACTGCCCCCATGTGGGCGGATAGTGTTTCTCTTTGAGGCTTATAGAAATTGAGAGTAGAGCTTGCTCTTGTTGCTCACTCTTACCTCACATCCTCCAGGAATTTATCAAGCTCCAAAGCAGGAAACTGTGAAAGCCTAAAGAAGAAAAGAAATACAATTAGATAATACAGTTTGAGGTATTTACACCAAACAAATGTAAAATAAGATAATATAATGTTTCCTATAAACTCAGATAATCATTGAGGATTAGCATATAAGAGTAATGAAAAACACAGTCAATATCTGCCATTATTATTGATAAACATTATCTTCTTGTACTGAACATATTCAGAATGAAAGAAAAACATCAATGCTGTTGCTATTAAAACAAACAGCTCTATCTGGAAGACTACTGTTTTTAACTAGCTGACGCTGACTGACACTAAACTGTGAATACCAGCTTTTGGCACTTACTTGAGCTGAACATCCTCTTTCATCTCAGCGATGACCAGGTTGGGGTCTAGGTTCTTAGTAATCTCCTCCAGAGCATTCTCAGGAATCATGTCTGAACAATTACAAACCATTAAGAACTGATCAGGTGATGCAGCTAGTTAGGACACATCACTTTAAATTTATACTTGCTTAAGTTTTCATTGGTGGTATCTGATGATTAGTGGAGCTTTAATGGATACAGAACCTCTTCCTGCTCAGCAAGCTCTTAAGTTTTAACTCTACATGTAGCCCGTCACTTACTTGGTCAGTCTTCTTATTAACCATTTCATCCTGATTAAAGCAAATCAAAATAACTAAATCTGTTATGTATGTATGTGTATGGTAAAGACTCACGGTGGTGGCTGACAATGCAATGTGCAGCCTGCAGTTTTAGCTGTGGTACTTCAAACAGAGCTTGGTTAAATAGCAGTTCTCTGGCTGTAGGCCTTGTACTGGGATCACACTCGAGGCACATCTGGATCAACACCTACAAAAACAAACATCTCGGTCACACACTTCTGGACAAACGTCTTGTATGATCCTCCAGGATACTCATGAACATGCAAACACATGCTCCAGTCTCTTCATCCCACCCTCTGCAGTGGGTCCTCCAGTAACTGTATGGCATTGTTGATGGCCTCCTGAGAAATAAAAGAGGACTCTCCATTCCCCTGGATTTCCAAGAGCGCCATCTGCAACACACCAACGCGCACGTTAACATATTGTTTTAAGAAAGGGCTCAGGCCATCCTGCCATGTATCATGAGTCCCATCTCACCTCTAAGGCACACATGCCAAACGAGTAGATGTCTACAGCTGTGGTGACATCGTCAATAACTACAATGAGAGAAGGAATAAAAAGAAAACAGATATTGTATCATATACCTAAATGTGCCCTTCGTCCGTCAGGTATCAAAAGTTGGCATCAAATGCTTGGTCAGATTGATTCTTAGTCTTGTTTACTTCTTCTTTGATAAGATGTTTTCTGATTTAAATCAATTTTAGATTATTATATTTAGACAAAGCTCTTGCAGAGCTGACTGTGTTAAAACAACATTCAACACTGTTGTACTAAGAAGTCTGCCATATTATATTAAAAAAAATGTCTTCATAGGAAAACATATTCAACAACAACATATTCATCAAACTAAGGAATTGTACGATACCATACTTCTATTGTGCTATGCCAATATATGAAACCACATACTCACACATGGATTAAATCAAGAGTCCTTAAAAACAGTAATTATGATGATAATAATAATAATAATAATAATAATAATAATAATAATAATAATAACCTGTGTTATCCAGTTTACTCTGGAGGTCAAAATCATTAACAACTAGGTCTGCCCCCTCTTAGTCGATCATCATAATCGGTCATTTTGGTCTTAGTCGACTAAGATTTCTTTAGTGGATTAGTCATATTTAATGCTTTTTCATGCTGAATGACTTATTCACAAGAAACGTATGAGCACATCTCTGGTAAACACAAGATTTAAAGTTGTGCTTTTGTGTGATTCTTTATGGAGAAACTTAGTTTTACAGATCTGTTGATTAAATCAACTAATCGACAAAATTGTATGAGTGTAAGTCAACTAAGAGTATCTTTAATCAACCCTAGTAAACACAGAAAAATCTACCTCCATATTCTGGGGCAAAGAAGTGCAAGTTCTTCTGTTCCTCATGACACGTCTTCACATGGTTGTTGATGGTGTCTGGGGCAACTGCAGATGAGACAGGAGGGGAGAAGATGGAGGATATATGATGGTAGGACGGAGTGAGTAAGAAGAAGGAATATGAGGACCGAGAAAGTAGAGAAAGACAAGAAAGACAAGAAAGTATGTGATAGAGTGAGGAACAAGAGGCAGGGGAAAAAGAGGGAATATCAATATTACCTTTACATTGTGTAAACTATAGTGCCGGATGTTGAGAGTTTGGAAGCTGCTCTTTAGCAGATAATGGAGTACGAGAGGTCGAACAAAGTGCAGAGATTTGCATGAGAAAAGAGATATTGACACAATTTTTGTGACAAGACTTCTTGATTGTTTTGTTAAAGTGACAGATGAGATTGTTACTTTTGTACATATAACACTGGTACTGTGTAATCATGGAAATTCACTGAAATTTCCAGTCTTTAAATCCATAATTCAGTATCATTTGACTCTATCAACGGTGCTCCAGCTCCACTACCTAACCTTCTATTATGAAACTTGCGTAACTCTATACCTGATCCGATCTTGATGAGCCCGTTGTGTTGGATGAAGATGGTGTCACAGGTCAGGTTGCCATGGATGATGGGAGGATCACATGAGTGGAGATAACTGCAGTACATAAGAAAAACATCCACAAATACAAATACAGACTTCATTAGAAAGAGATTGGGATGTTTTCCATGTCAGTGAATTTAACATGTTTGATATGGTGAAACCAACCTGAGAGCAGACAGGATCTGTGTGCACCATCTCTTCCAAGCCTGTAGGACCATACACTTTATCAGAGCACTTACTAGCTGGTTTCCAATATGGAGCAACTATGACTTACATAACGTGATTTAACTTCGCTCAAAACTGGTACACAGTATATTTGCAAATTCTTTCTTCCTTTTGACGACAGACAGTTAATGCGTTAATGAAATTCTTGGTCCTCGCTTTGGAAAGCCGATCTTATCCATGCTGTCACTTTTCGAAAACTATGTAACCATGTATATATGTATATACCATTATTCTGTTAGGGTAAATTGATATACAGTCAGTTATTACCTTTTCATTCATGGTTTTATGATTCTTTTTTGTCTTCTTAAGAAACTGCTTCAAGCTTCCTGATGACATATATTCAGTGATGAAAATCACCTGTGGGAGACAAAGAAATTAGGGGAAACTTTACAGGCAGATTAATTGAAATGTAAATAAAAAAAGACTCACAAATACTTATTTCATTTTTGAAAGTGATGATTTTACTTATGAAGACAGACAAAAGATCCAATAACAAGCCTGCGTCTGCAATTTTAAGTCTACCAAAATAATGTTTTGCCAGGTCTGAGACTCACCCTGGCCCGGTTCTCCTTTGTGTCCGCCCAGTACTTGTGAAACTTGACGATATTTGCGTGTTCCAAATGGATCAGGTTATCAAATACTGCCTTCACTTTCTCCTAAACACAGAGGAAAAACAAAATACAATATGTTATAATACTAATTAATATAAACACATTTTGCTTTTGCACCAAGTCTCCTGTGCCTGACCGATGAGTAATATATCTGAATGAACCAGTCATGTGAACAAACTGTAACGAAGCAATATTTTCCCTCATGTTCTCACATAGTTTTGACCTTCTGGTCTTTTTGGCAAATTAATCGATAATAAAAATAGTCTTTATCTGCTGCCCTATAATAATACACAATGACAGAAATTATGTCACACTAGTAAATTGTACACAGATTATCGTGTTAACAAACCTGGACAGTCTATAACGGCTTTATAACAACAGGACAAGAGGGGAGCATTCTTTAAATATTTTACACAAAAGTTAGAAAAGTTTTCCTTTGACTAAGCTCGATACTTATACATATGGTAAAGAAGCTCATTATATGCCAACAACAATACTGTATATCACTGACCACTGCCCAAATTCATGATCCTTAAAATATGTCAATATAATTTTTAATTAAAGTTACATGATGGATCTGTAAGACAGGGAACCTCTTAAATTTCACTGGCATTGCTTGACACTGGTTTGTCCACATTGCAGATCAAGAGCTGCGTCATTCTCACCACTATAACTTGTTTGTGCGTACTATAGTAAAAGAAGTTGTACCCAATCGATCTTTATGCTTTTTTATCCTGTATATGTGCATGAACTAATGAGGCACAAAAACATCTGTGAAAATGTTCTTTTCTCTTTTTTTACATTTTGGGGTGATATCACCATTCATTCATTCATTCATTCATTCATTCATTCATTCATTCAACCTGTATTTATTTCTTGAGGAATTATTGAGGGCATGCCCTCACTTTCAATGATATTGAAGTACAATAAAACAGAATAAACACACACAAGAACATAATTAATGAGTTAACAAGAAGCAAACAGCTAGACAACAATAGAACACAGTTAAAAACAGTTACATTCAAGAGCGAAGTAGTTTGTAATCATGGATTTAAAATCACCTACAGGTACAATTGTGTTAAGTTTTAATGTGTTTTATAAACTGTTCAAAGTTTTTGCAGCACAAACACCAAAAGCAGTTTCCCCAAATTTAGTGTTTGCATGTGGGACTTCTTCCTATTTCTACTGGTGATAGACCGGATCATGGTGACATCCACAGCACGAAAGCGAAATGGAATCCAGTGGACACAATTCGATGACTTAGACTTTGCAGATGACTTTGCACTACTATTACACACTCAACAACAAATCCTGGAGAAGACCAACACCATAACAACAACCTCTGCACAAGTTGGCCTCAACATTCACAAGAGCAAGACCAAAATCCTAAAGACCGGCACAACCAGCACTGACCCAGTCCCACTAGAAGGTAGCGCATTGGAAGAAATAACATCCTTCAACTACCTTGGGAGCATCATCGACGAGCAGGGTGGCACAGATGCTGATGTAAGAACAAGAATCGGCAAAGCAAGAACAGCATTTATACAGCTAAACAACATCTGAAACTCAAAATAACTGTCACTGCAAACCAAGGCCAGGCTATTTAACACAAATGTAAAATCTGTGTTATTGTGAGGATCAGAGACATGGAGAACAACTGTGATGACCACCAAGAAAGTGCAGACATTCATCAATACATGTTTGAGAAAGATTCTCCAGATCCAATGGCCTGACACCATAAACAACAACTAGGTTTGGCAGAGAACTTTCCAACTTCCTGCAGATGAAGAAATCCCCAAAAGACGCTGGAAATGGATAGGTCACATACTCCGTAAGCCTTAATCAAACATCACCAAGCAAGCTTTATCCTGGTATCCGCAAGGAAAAGGGAAAAGAGGAAGGCCAAAGAACACCTGGCGCTGAGACCTCAAGGCAGACACCAAAAGAACGGGCTACATCTGGAACCAGCTGGAGAGAAAGGCTGGAGGGGTAAAAGGGGTAAAAGGCCTAAGTAAGTAAGTAGACGGGACTTCAAGCTTTAGCCGATGACTTAAACGAGTCGAATAATGACTATAGGACTAAGTTAATAAGGACATGATATGACGGCAAGTTGCCATTAAGGGCTTTCTAAACCACACCTTAACGAGTATCTTTAACCGTTTTATTCCTACATATCGTAACACCGGGCCTCACCTCCAGCAGTTTGAAGTTCTTCCTCTCTGAGATCATGACTTCATTCCAAACCACCTCAACCCCTTCCTCTGCGTCCATGGCCAAGTACGCAGCATCAATCCCTGGGACATTACGCTGATTCACCTACAGTGGAAAAGAACAGAAAATAGCTTATTAGATAATATATTTTAATAGTGAAATGAAATACAAGGTACAAAAACAGTTCATAAAAGAATAAACCGAAAAACTTGAATAGCATACATTCACTGCCATCCTTCTCATCCTCCTACGACCCGCTCTACATCTCAACAATTTGAAAATGACGATGGCCCAACAGGTTGTTCATTTTATGTAGAAAATATTAATTTGATTGATTTTGTGTCACATAAAATGTAATGTAGTCTTTAACAGTAGGAAAAGGATCGAGGATCTACATCATAATAGTACTGCATCCAATAATCCAGTCAGCTGAGCTTCATGCCTCTGGTTTACATACTCAAAAGTCACTTTAAAATTTTTATTTATGCAGACAAATGTGATGTGTGTCTCATAATAACTTGTAACTGACGGTGGTTTAAACAGTTAATGCTTTGTCCATCATTTTAAAGCACTGCTTCCCAGCCATCCCTACCTCCTCTTTGCGTTTCTGCCAGCGGCCACAAGGACTCTCCTCCAGGATCTCTGACTCATCTTCACTCTCATCCTCATCCTCAGTCGCTGTGGTGGCAGGAGTCTGGATCATGGAGGCCACAGGCGAAGAAGAAGACACAGATGCTCCACTTTCTACCTGTTGAATAGTACTGGTCAGGTGTGTCACTGCTGCTGTGACCTCTGGCTTGTTTCCCTCTGTACCTGGAGGATCTCCTATCTCCTGTGTCTCAGACATCATGACACAACTTGTATGCCTGCTGGCTTTTTCCTTTCAACCAGACTCCTCCTGCTGCTCCTCCTGGGCTGCAACGAGTAAGATAGGAAGCCTATTTCTTGCTTTCTCCTCTCTATTTGAGCTGGTCACACATCCATTTCAGGCCTGACTTTCAACAAAGTAGAGCTGCAAGGAGGGAGGATCTGTAAACACACCAGACACATGCTTAGATTAGTAACATTTTAGCAATAACGTGCTTAGATTCATCTCTTTTTACTGCTTTCTTATCATCAGTATGCTTAGATTTGTAACATTGTGGCAAAAAAGTATAGTCTTATAGTCCAAGGTTACTTTCCCACCCAATGTTAGCTTAACTACCTCCTGACAGACGAACTATGCTTTACTGGGATAAGTTAGCTTAAACTCAGAGACACATGTTACACACTGTTACATCACACTAAAACATCACTCAGTCAAACTATAGCTAACTACTGTAGCTAATGTTCAACGTTAGCTTAGAGAAGTTCAGCTGCTAACTTTCTAAGCTAACAAGCTAATGAAAGGTAAATAAACAACCAGCTAACATAAAGTTAAGTAGCAGTATATATATATAGTAAAGCCTACCGTGGAACAGCAAACTACCCCTGAATCAAGAGCCTCGGGTTACATACTGATGAGAAAGCAGTAAGAAGAGATGCTTTTAGACATAAGCATGCTAGCTAGTTCGTCATAAAGCTGCTGTATGTTGTTGGTTTCAGGTCTTTCTCTGTGAGCAGCAGCAGTGGGAGGGGCGGTGCGTTGAGCAGCGCTGGTTTGCGCTCAGAAAACGCAGTGCTGGAGAGTAGTGATGGGAGTTAGGGTTCTTTTTAGTGAGCCGGATCATTTGGCTCAGTTCACCAAAGAAGCGCCGGCTCTTTCGGCTCCTCCCAAACGGCTCTTCGTTTTTACCACTTCTGCCTTTTTATAATTCAGCCACATTTAGCGCTGTTTTGATTTTTGATTAGTATGTGTGCACATATATCACTTACATTATTCAATATAATTATACTAAACTGGTTTAGGGCTGTCTGTGAAGGACAAGAACAGTCTAAATAGTATAGTCAAAGTGTGCTCCAAGATTATTGGAGTTCAGCAGAAGGACTTGGGCACAATTTGGGAGAAACAGGTGGCTGAGAAAGCAAAAAAATTATCAGCCAACCAGATCACATTCTTTCGGCTGAATTCTCTATGATGCCTTCAGGCCAACGTTATAATGTGCCCTTAAAGGGACTATTTGTAAAGGGACAGTGCAATATGTTGCATATGTGTAATATTGGACTATTGTCTGTGCAATATGGGCAACACGGTAGACGGTGCAGTGCACTACCGGTGCAATACCTGCCATGGTGTGTGTGATAGTATGTGCCATTATGTACATGGACTGTGTATGTGTTGAAACATCTGTTTCTGTGAAACTGTTTCCCTGTCTGATGTGGAATTTTGTATTATTGTTGTTGATGCTGTTTTAATTTAGTGCTTGTAACTGCGGTTGGACGGAGTCCAGGAAAAATTTCCCCACGGTGTCAATAAAAGTATATCTTATCTTATCTTATCTTAACTTTCAGAAAAGCTTGTTAACAGCGACACCTGTGGCCTTGAAATCAACGAAAGTCAGCATCGGGCTCCCGCTTGCTCGCTCTAAATATACCTGAACGAGCATCGCTCAAAACAGTGAGGCGACACACGTCAGCTAAAACCACAATATCACTCGATATTTCAGAGAGCCGGAGTGGGCAGGGAGACACCGGCACCTGGTCGGTAACGAGCCGACAACAGTTACTCTCTGTGGAGCCCCGTCACTTCACAAGACACGGGAAACCTCTGCTGGGGTCTGGAGGAGTTGTAGCATTTATTTCCGCACAAACGTCCACTGTACATTCACTAGATATTCTCAGAGCTAAACTAACTCTCCTGCAGTGTGGAGTGAGCGCGCGTTCACGTATAGAGGTGGACCGAGTACGCGAGAAGGCGCGCTCTGTCTGAGTGAAGGCAAGCAGGCAGAGGAGACGAGGCTCCAGCCACACACGAGCACGCATGTGCGAGCGCGCATGTATCCCGACCCGCTACATTTATACGCTTATAAAGTTACAAACAGTACCTCAATAAAAAAAAGAAAAAAAAGAAAACGGCTCTCGGACGGGAGCCGGCTCTTATCGTTCACTTAAAAGAGCCGGCTCAATGAACCGGCTCGTTCGTGACCGACACATCCCTAGTGTAGAGTTACTCCTCGACCTACAATATAAGTACAACACAGATTTAATAGCAAATATTACATTGAATACAAGGTTAAACATTACCCTATACCTGGGAGATATAGTATTCTACTCAACAAATGTTCTAACTGTGTAGTCTAGTCTTTGGAGTCAAGGGGCAGGAGCAACCGGTGTTTTTTAGGTCGTGTTCAGAAAGTAACCCGCAAATTGCGAAATCTGGCAAACTCTCGCGATACTTGCCGACCTATCTTAAAATCCTAACCTTAACTATTCGAAGTCAACGCCTAACCTTGACTATTCATGGAGGTCAACGCCTAATTTAAACTATTCATCCGAGCTCAACGCCTTAACGATTGAAAACCAATGCCTAACCATGACCATCTCGCGAGAGTTTCCCCAACTCGTGGGTTACCTTCTAGACCGACCTGCTCGGCGGGGCGAAGGAAGGCGTCAGGAAATTGAATCAGAGAGATGGGCAACAAGGTCTCACTCTGTCTCGTTTACCGGGTATCAAAATGCAAAGGACTAGTTTGCCAAATAAATAACAGCAGAGATAACAATTTACTGATTCTAATAAATAACCCTGATGATGTCACCAGGGTTATCTCGGGTTAGGCTTGGGAAATACATTTAAAAAGACATTTAGATAAATAGATAGATAGATAGATAGATAGATAGTAACTTTATTGATCCTGAGGGAAATTCAAGTTTCCAGCGTCACAGTTCCATAGTGCAAAACATGTTAGTAAAAAGGCAGTAAAAAAGTTAGTAGTGCAAAGTACAAAGTACAAAAAAATATACCAGATATAAAAAATACAAGGAGATGAAGAAAAACTGTTAAAAGTGAATATAGTGCAGGGTAACAGCTGTGATACACGACTATTAAAAAAGTGAATATAGTGCAGAAGAGACTTTTAAATAGGCTTGGGATATAAATTTAGAAAGACATTTACAGAGCAAGAGAGAGGATAGGAGATGGAGTTTGACCTGGATGTCCTCATGTTTTCCAAAGATCAATTTCCTGCTGTATTTTCAGTGTCAAGGATATAAAAAATATCCCTATTATCAAGCCTCTGTCATGTGTACATTTCTGCTCTACATGGTTTTGATTCCCTCCTGCTTTTAGGCTTTGTGCTAAACATATCCCAGACCAACTCGGAACTGGACACAGAGATGATATACAGTACATATTCTCATATGACTATAAGTAAGATGTAAACAAGTCCCACAATAATGTACTGTTTCTATAATATATTCTCAATATGAGGCAACATTAAAGTTTTTATGGACTATGAGTGCAGCTTGTGGGTAAGATTCAGAGTGGCCAGAAAAAAAAGGAAACAGGTTAATATAATGAATTGCAATGCAACAGCCCTGTAATGAATGTTCAGTTTTTGTAGACACTTTATTTGCTTGTGTATTGACTTAATTATGTTTTTGAATTTGAACTGAATTTAAAGATGAATTTCAGTGTTTCAGGAAAATTCCTGTCTGTCCGTAATGATCCATCTTCTGTGTAATGAGACGAGCTACATTGTACTGTCCCACTTATGGTAAGATAACATGTACTTTAAATGTCTGTGGCCACCTACAGCCTCTTCCAGCAACCTTCAGTTGCTGCCTCCACCTGCAGATTCTGACAGACAGCTGTGGCCAAACCTCCACCTACAGCCTCTGCAAGCAACAAGCACCTCTGCCTCCATCTGCTGTTTTTCATAAAAAGTTGCCATCCAAATCTACACCCACAGCCTCTTCCAGCAACCTGCATTTGCCATCTCCACCTGCAGATTCTGACAGACAGCTGTGGCCAAACCTCCACCTACACCCTCTGTCAGCAACTTGCAGTTGTCGCCCCCATCTGCAGATTCTGACAGACAGCTGTGACCAGACTTCCACCTACAGCCTCTGCAAGCAACAAGCACCTCTGCCTCCATCTGCTGTTTCTCATAAAAAGTTGCCATCCAAATCTACACCTACAGCCTCTGTCAGCAACCTGCAGCTGCTGCCTCCATCTGCTGTTTCTCATAAAAAGTTGCCATCCAAATCTACACCTACAGCCTCTGCCAGCAACCTGCAGCTGCCAACTTCACCTGCAGATTCTGACAGCCAGCTGTGGCCAAACTTCCACCTACAGCCTCTGTCAGCAGCAAGCACCTCTGCCTCCATCTGCTGTTGCTCATAAAAAGTTGCCAATCGAATTTCCACCTATAGCCTCTGTCAGCAACCTGTACTTGCTGCCTCCACCTGCAGATTCTGACAGAAAACTCTGGCCAAACCTCCACCTACAGCTCCTGCAAGCAACAAGCACCTCTGCCTCCATCTGCTGCTTCTTGCAGACAGCTGCCAACTGAACCTCCACCCACAGCCTCTTCCAGCAACCTGCAGCTGCCAACTCCACCTGCAGATTCTGGCACAAAGGCCAAACCTCCACCTACAGACTCTGCCAGCTACCTGCAGGTTGAATCTTGCAGATTGCACTTGAAAGCTTCAAAGTTCACGAGTGGGATATTTACTGCCTTATTTTATATCATAGAATAAAACGATAAAGTATTTTTAGCGTGTGTTAACTACAGACCTCATTTCAGGCATCCAACTAAAAACCCCATTCAACAAACTGTTTACTTTGAGAAGAGGGAACCGGAAGTGTTAAAGACTAAATCAATTCCGGGTTGTGCCGTTTTTGTTTAACTTTACTACAAACGATACAAATATAGGATAGATTTTTTTTTTTCCTTTTCAAGTATAGTTGCCGTCTCATTCATTCTCTTAATTTTCTAAAACCAACTGCATTAAAATAAAAATAAATAAGTAATTTGGTTGCGATGGTGATCAGCTCGAAGAACAATCAAGATAGTTCCCCTCTAATGTGAGTCTGGAAGGAGCGGTTCGCTATTACAGCTCAACACAGCTATGGAAAGTGTGCCTATATTCAATTCAATTCAATTCAATTCAATTTGCTTTATTGGCATGACTGTCAGGTGAACAATATTGCCAAAGCGTCAATTCAATAATCAATTCAAATAAATAAAAGAACAAAATAAAAACAAAAACATATATATATATATATATATATACATGTATACAATTCATTAAGCAAATTACCATATATAGACATTTACAAAGAACATGCATGTAAGTGGAAGAAAACAATAAAGAAGTAATTAATGTTTGTTGTGTCAATAAAACAAGCAAACAAATAAAAAACAATTGATAACAATATATTGCAATATCAAAGGAAAAAATGTAAAAAAAAAAATAAAGAAAAAAAGAAAAAACATGAAGTGGAGGAGTAAATAAAAGGCAGAGTGTGAGTTACATCTATTATGTTGTTGTTGTGGTTGTCTCTAATTAGGCTGTGACATGCACTGACATATCCTGCAGCTTCTATGGCGATGACACTATTTTCTCCAAGTAGATGTTGTATTTTCTTTCTCCAAGTAGATGTTGTATTCTCCAAGTAGATGTTGTTTTCTCCAAGTATATGTTGTATTCTCCAATTAGATGTATTTTTTTCTCCAAGTAGATGTTGTATTCTCCAAGTAGATGTTGTATTCTACAATTAGATGTTGTATTTTTTTCTCCAAGTAGATGTTGTATTATCCAAGTAGATGTTGTGTTCTCCAAGTAGATATTGTATTCTCCAATTAGATGTTGTATTCTCCAATTAGATGTTGTATTTTTTTCTCCAAGTAGATGATGTATTCTCCAAGTAGATATTGTATTATCCAATTAGATGTTGTATTCTCCAATTAGATGGGTTTTTTTTCTCCAAGTAGATGTTGTATTCTCCAAGTAGATGTTGTATTTTTTTCTCCAAGTAGATGTTGTATTCTCCAAGTAGATGTTGTATTTTTTTTCAAGTCAAGTCATTAAAACCCATACATGTAATTCTGTATGACTATATTAAATAAACATTTTCATAAAAAAAAATATATATATAATAATAATTTAGGGTTTCCAATCTACGTCGTTTAAAAGCGAAACCGGAAGTGTCTAGAGGTGAGCCCTCTCGCCTCGCTTGTACACGGTTTGTACAGCTGTTTCACGTTGCTAATATTCTGCGCAGGAAGATTGTTATCCACGATTGTACATGCAGCAGGGCACAGTGATGCAAACAAGCTCGCTGGACGAAAATAAAGGGATTCTTGTGTGAGCAGCTGCCTTTTGGATAGTAAAAAAAGAAGAAGGCCCCTGTTTCTCTCTTCTTCGCAACACTATGCGGAGGCTTAACGACACCGACACTGTGCGTTTATAAGGACTGTTTAATGGACGAAGGAGACGTTGAGAGGCTGAGGAGGTAGTCAGGACAACAGCTGAGGAGAGAGGAGCGATAGCAACCTAGCTCTCGTACAACAGCCTCGGTCATCATGGCTACGAATGGTAACGACGAACCGCCTGGGATGGGAGAGATCATCCAGTTAAACGTCGGTGGGACAAGGTAAGCTCCGTGAACAGGACAAGCCCGACAGATGATGCTGATGGTCATCATTGATGATATCTGCATGGCCAAGCAGCCATGGATGTAGCTGAAGTAGATAACAAGGTTGTGTACTTTATCATTAACTACTCTTCTTCTTATTCACTTTCTCACTCACTCTCTCCCTCTTTCTCTCTCTCTCACACACACCTTGGGGTTTCTTGATGACATTGATGAACACACTGTGCTGCACTGACCCACACAGTGTTTTGTAATAGATGTGCTATTGTGTCTTTATACTTTAGGTTCAGCACCTCCAGACAGACTCTGATGTGGATCCCAGACTCCTTCTTCTCAAGGTGGGTATTAAATGTTAATGTCAGCATTTGGACTCTCTTAAAAAAAAAAAAAAAATGATGCATGAAATAGAAATGGACTGCAATATTTGAAGAATCAATTGAAGTATTAAGTGCAGTATTAAAGGTCCCATATCATGCTCATTTTCAGGTTCTTACTTGTAGTTTGGATTTCTACTAGAACATGTTTACATACTTTAATGTTTAAAAAAAACTTTATTTTCCTCATGCTGTGTTTGAATATGCCTGTATTCACCCTCTGTCTGAAACGCTCCGTTTTAGTGCATTTCAACGGAATTGCGTTGCTAGGCAACAGTTTGGGTCCATGTTTACTTCCTGTCAGCTGATTTTATTTACATACATTGCAACAGGAAATAAACTGGGACACATTTATAATGTTTACGTTTAAAACTGTGTAGTGGTCTAAATATTGTATTTTTGTGACATCACAAATGGACAGAAATCCTAACGGCTTGTTTCAAACGCACAATTTCTGAATACGGGCTGTGTGTGTTTCTCCGTATATTGAGCGTTTTGATAGATTAACAGCATTTATAAAGCACTTAAACCTGTTTTATAATATAAAAGACATGAAAATCTCACTTTTTACAATATGGGACCTTTAATCTCAGCATTTGGACTCTCTTAAAAAAAAAAAGATGATGCATGAAATAGAAATGGACTTGGTTTGTGCAATATTTGAAGAATCAATTTAAGTATTAAGCGCAGTCTTAAAATATCAAGATATTCCTTTATTAGTCCCGCAGTGGGGATAGTGCAAAAAACAAGATGCATCAGCTAACACAGTAAAAAAAGAGCTAAACAAAGTGTAACAAAATATGAACTATTTAAATAGAAGGAAGTATAAAAATAGGAGCAGTATATACAGTATTGACAATAAACAGACTATTAACAAAATTGCACAAGTGGAAAATGATATTGCACAGTGAGAATGAATGAAATTCCACCTGAAAATATCAGGTTATTGTCAGTTTTTGGTGTGTATGTGTTCTACTGGGAGCAGTGCTGGTTGTGGAGTCTGACAGCTGCAGGAAGGAGGGACCTTCGATAGCGCTCCTTCACAAACTTTGGGTGGAGCAGCCTGTCACTGAAGGAGCTCTCCAGTGCTGAGATGGTGTCCTGCATGGGGTGGGAGTCATTCTCCATCATGGATGACAGCTTAGCCATCATCCTCCTCTCTCTATTAGAGTATACATTATGAGGAGCATTTGGCTGTGTATGGCAAAAAATGGAAGTGAATGTGTAAGTGCTTTAACACATACTGTACATATTTAATAACCTGACTAACATGGGGCTCAAATGGAGTACATTTAACATGTCTAGACACCCCCTACTAGTACTATTAGTACAGCATGTAGGATCTACCAGAAACAGGCAAAAAAAACAGGTGCTGTTGCAACTAGGAATGCATCGATACTGGATCGAATATTGGGCCGATATTGACTCAAATAGCTGGATCGGGTATCGGTGACAATGGAGCCGATATATTCATTTCAATTCTATATATACTATACACATTTTATACGTTTTTACCAATTTGTTGCGCCATTAAAAAGGTTTACATTTCAAATGTAATTCCTGTTAATTTTGAAGATTTTGAAGTTGCTGATGTACAATGTATTATCCTAATAATAATAACAATTCAGTGAATGTATATCTATGTATTTATTTGTTAGGAAAGCAATATTTAAGGAAAGCCTGATGTTGCCTTAAACATAAAAGAATGATCCCAGTCACTTCAACACAGTGAGGCATACAGCTTATTAATTAAACACTGGTATCACTATTGGTATCCAGACTGAAAAAGTCAGATCGGTGCATCCCTAGTTGCAACCCGGTGAAACAAAATTTGTATTACATAATTAATGTTGTAGTGTTCCATTATCTTGTCTCTGTCTTGCTTCATACTTCTACCATTCTGGTGATGGAAAATATCAGGGGATTACAGTCTGCTATGATTGGCTGCGTTACTTTTATAAATGTTATGACTTTTGTTTATTTTAGTGAGGCAAAAGTCTCGTGTTTTTTTTTTTGAAACTGTCATTCCAATACATGTACTATGTTTCGTTATACATGTGTGTTTTCACATGAATCTAGTGAGTTATTTAGGTGTGATGGGAACCCACTGTTACAGTTAGACAGCTGACTGGGGTTGGGCAAATACCACAGTTGGAACAAACTCAAACACTGGACTGAGCTCGCGGTTTGACAACAGCTGACCAAGTAGTGCTAAATGCCTGTCGGTCTGCCTGCCAGCGCACCTGTCTGTCTGCCTGCCTGTCAGTCTCTCTGCAGTGTGCAGTCAATATAAAGTCATTCTTCATACACACTTACAGCACATGCTGATGCAGCTGCACTAATCTCTATGTTCAGGGTCAACAGGTCAGAGTCACTGTGCAGAATGTTTACTTCAGGTAGTGGAAACACTGCATGTAAGTGGAAAGGGAGAAGTCCTTGGGTTAACTGGAGCACTGTGCGTGTGTTTGTGTGTTTTCCAGTTTGCTGAGTGGAAGGATATCCACTCTTCGGGATGAAACCGGAGCCGTGAGTATAGCCTTTGTTGCTTCTTATTGAAAACTAGGACAGCATCTGCAGGCCACATCTGAAAATCCGCTAAAAGCTTACAGCAGATAGGACATGACATGTTTTCTGTTGGGCTGCAGTTTACTGAAATATAATGCATGGTCCTAAGATTATATGTGTATGCTCAAGAAGAAATAAGATATGACTCTATACCATTTGAGACCATTTTAGACAAATGTTTCATCATTAAATTCCACCCACTTTCTTATGTCTCAAGTATTCTTCAATGCCTTTCAATATCAGAAAGTAGTGAAACAGCCCATTGTGCTTGCAAACAATTACTTTATAATAATGTAATAACTTTAATGATATATGTTCCTCCTCTTCCAGATATTTATTGACAGAGACCCCACAGCTTTCGCACCAATTTTGAATTTCCTCCGAACCAAAGAATTGGACCTGCGGTAAGGAGTCCTGACACCATTCAGACAATAGGAAGACATTAGGTTGAGTTGTAACCAGAGTCTTACTGAATACTGCTTTTTTGTTTTTCTCTGTAGGGGTGTCAACATCAGCGTCCTGCGACATGAAGCAGAGTTTTACGGGATAACTCCTTTAGGTGTGTAGCTTTACAGAGTTTTTGGAGGAATAATGCACCTGCCTGTTATCAAGTTTGTCCTGTAGCCAATACATTTTTGTCACAAGAGCAGTCACTACGTGTTTATAACATCACCAGGTACCGCATACCAGCTGAGTGCGTGGGCTTTCTGGGTACAGTTTGAACAGCTATAGTACAAGTGAACTGTCATTAAAGGGAAATGTTGTCCTGTAACAACTTGACCAACGTCAAAACCTCATTACTGTTAGTTCCATAATCTCTAATGTTTTACTTCCTGTTTCACTGTTTGTAACTTCCCTGCATTGTCTGTATTTCAATGGGAAGGTTGCCTTTGTGAAAGCTGATCACCTGCTTACAATCATAACATGCACAGCAATACACACAGCATGATACAATGCAAAGAGAAATTACATAGAATTTAAAGAACAGTGGATTGCTTCAACTCAAAGACAGGATCTAATCAGTCATGAACTATATAACTTAACAATAACTTTGTCAAAATGAATAGAGTAAATATAGAATTAAGAAATAGAGTATTCTAACATACTATGTACTTGCATCAGTAAATACAATCATCCACTACATTCTTCTAATTGTTATTTTTTGTTTCTGTTTTACTGTAATTAAATGAGTAGTCACTTCATCTTGAAAAATATCTATCATGTTACTCTGGTCACCCTGGGCTCATTGCAGTTTTGTGTGTGTGTGTTTGTACCTGTGTGTGCAGTACGGCGCCTGCTGCTGTGTGAGGAACTGGACCGCTCATCGTGTGGTAGCGTTCTCTTCCATGGTTACCTGCCGCCCCCAGGTACAAAAGCAGCTGAATATAGAGTAAACCAAATAACTGTGAACAGAATATTCAACATATGTTCCAAAAAAGGAAGTCAACAATCTGTTTTTAAGTCACAGAATACTATAAAAAATACAAATCTGCGCACATTTCTCCATATTTATAAATGTCGGTGTATGTTTCCTTGACAGCCATCCCTGCCCGTAAGCCAATTCCTGCCTCCGCAGTCTCTGGTCCCTCCTCTGACGAGCGGCCGGGTCCAAGCGGAGCCGAGGGCTTCACCCGGGTTGGTCCCCCTCCTCACCCGTCCCTCTCTGGCTCACCTGGAACAGACGACAACCACAAACTGGGTGAGTAACCTGGGCCAGCCTTATGAAGCGTGTCTGAATGTAAAAGATAAATAATGGTGATAATCTGTAGATTGTATATACGCTTACAGCTGTGCTAGAAATCCATCTCAGCATCTTAGCATAAAAAAGCAAGCAGCAATGACTCTTATTTTGACACTGTCTGCCTTCTGCCTGCCACTCACAGACTGTGTGCATACTGCATGTGCTCTAGCATTCATACTGTTTATGTCTGTTTCTACATGTGTGTCACATCTGTATGTGTGTGCCAATAAGAGAGTGTACTATACGTACAGTTTATGCTCCTCCACATGTGCGTGTGTTTCTGTGAGTGTGCATTAATGCTGGAGCTAATGTGACCTGACACATCCTTTTAGTGCGCAGCCTAGTTTCCCATCGGCCTACTCTCTTTTGAGGATGACATCAGAGAATATAGTTAGCTTCAGTAAACAAAGAGTGTAACTGTGCTCTGGACTGATGCAGAAGGATTAGGGATGGCTGTTTTATATCATGCAATAATTTGAAGTAAACGTCACTGATCCCTGCCTGGTTCTCGACCTTTGAATTGCCGCCCACGTTACCATTTTATTCAGCAGTTCCGATAATGAATAAGGAAGTGAAAACAAAATGGACATGTAGTTTGATTAACAAGCTATGAAACTAGTGTGTTTATTTGTATTTTGTGTGTGTGTGCAGGTCCTGTGGTTGACCCCAGGAAGGTGCTGATTATAGCGGGACACCACAACTGGATTGTAGCAGCGTACGCACACTTTGTCATCTGCTACAGGTAATTCTGCGACAGCACGGTTGGTTGAAACATTTCCCATCCACTCTATACTTCATGAGGGGGGAGACATTAAATTATTTATGATGGGAAGAAGGAGTCATTATCTGTTGTGTCTCACATTTCTCACTAAATGTCTGTGCCAGCTGTCATCATTGTCTCTATACATGTTCGGTCAAATTAGTGAACTATTTATCTTTATTAAAACAAGCAGACAAGTTGAGAACAAAATGCCATTTGGTTTATTTCGGTTGTTTTACAAGCTGCTTATGCTTATTGTTTAAGCATGTAATAAAGGTGGTAATGAAAGCTGACTTTTTTCAAAACAGATCTATTAGTTCATAACTGCCCTTGTCATTTAAAGCAGTGATTCTCATAGTGGGGTCACTCTGTCAGGAGGTCTGCGAAATAATTTGCTCTAAATTACAAAATTGTGCCGTATCATTAAAAAGTGCATATCTACAGATAGGGACCATTTGCGCCAATAAAACAAGCATATTGTGTCCATATACTCCCACCTACGTTAGCATGGGGCCAATAGAAACTATGATTGTGACACAACAGCAATACGTTCATTATCTCTTAAGTTGAATCACTTACTGAAAGTCAGCTTCAGACTGATACGTTTAAATTAATTAATTAATTTTATGAAAGCTTTTAAGATCAATTATTTGAAATGTAGACTATAAATGCGGTCAAGTTGAGTCCAAATGCAATTTGAATAAAATGATCCTCTGTTTAAAGGTATATAAGTGGTATTAATAAGTGGACTAATAAAGGATTATCTAATTATTGTTAATAATAATTATTACTAATCTTATTTTATCTTAACATGATTCAGTTCCAAAGGCATCTAAGAGTACAAATGGTAGTAAGCATTATATTTATATTTTGTTATAATGTCTTACACATTATCTGTGTTGTGATTATGAGGGGGTTCTTTGTATAAAAGTATAAAACACTGTATTATGGCTAATCCTTTGGGTAAGCATAAAAGCAGAGCTAAATGTTTGTCTGTGTGATCTGACTACAGGATAAAAGAATCTTCTGGATGGCAGCAGGTGTTTTCCTCCCCCTACCTTGACTGGACTCTTGAACGCGTCGCGCTTAACGCCAAGGTGGTGGGTGGCCCGCATGGAGACAAGGATAAGATGGTGGCCGCCGCCTCTGAAAGCAACATCATCCTCTGGAGCATCCAAGATGGAGGCAGTGGAAACGAGATAGGTAAACAAAGAGTTACTGCATGTTTGTGTCTTGTGTGTGGACCACCTTGCTGATTTGTGACCCCCTTTGACCTCCTGCCATCTCTGTGACTCAGTCTTCACGCTCCATCCACTTTCAACTCCTGTCCCTCCCTACCACACCAGGTGTGTTCAGTCTCGGTGTACCTGTGGACGATCTCTTCTTCATCGGGAACCAGCTGGTGGCTACAAGCCATACAGGGAAGGTCGGGGTGTGGAATGCCGTCACACAGCACTGGCAGGTAGGAGGGTGTGTGTGTGTGTGTGTGTGTGTGTGTGTGTGTGTGTGTGTGTGTGTGTGTGTGTGTGTGTGTGTGTATGGGTGAGATGTAGAGAGATAGTCAAGAGTGCTGAGTGATTCTCCTCCTCGTTTGTGTTTTACTAAGTGAGTGAATGGCCTTAATGAGTATTCAACCATTCATTGAATGTACAGTATGTGTGCTTTCTATTGAGCGACAGTGACTTCACAGAATCAAACTGCACTGATCGTGAGTTCACCTTGTTGTGTGTATATGTTCAAGGTTCAAGATGTGGTTCCTATTACCAGTTGTGACACAGCAGGATCCTTCCTCCTACTGGGCTGCAACAATGGATCCATCTACTACATAGGTACATGCATGCTTATACACACACACACACACACAAAATATGTGTGCACACACAGGGTTTCCTTCTATCTGCCACTCAGTTTATTGGATGTTTGACCCCCTTTACAGCTGACATTAAAATGCATCTCGTATCCAGATTGTATCTAGATATGATTTAACCTGAAACTGAAGCTCCGCAGCCCAAAAAATGGTACTCGAGACCATTAGTTCTTGTATGTGGATTAAAAACACAATTGCATTTACACTTGTGTTCGATGTGGTCACAATGCGTCCCTGACCACCTCACCATCACAATCCATCATCAGTGCATTTTAGGTGCATTTACACCTGTATTTTCATGTGGTCAAGCACTATCCCATTGAAATCCGGTCACCCAAAAGGCATTTAATGCCAGGTGTGAAGGGGGTCTTTGTGAAGTTAGTGATGTGACTTTGACTTCATAAAATGCTTCTATGAAGCACCATGGTGAGTTTTTTCACCAACTAATTTTGATCTAAAGGATTCTGAGTCAATGCAGGGATTGGTTACCGGATCTAGATTTCATAAACTGCCGTCAAACCTCAACACGTTAACATTTTGTCTTCCTCTTTTCAGACATGCAAAAGTTTCCACTGAGGATGAAGGACAATGATCTTCTAGTGACAGAGCTTTATCACGACCCTTCAAATGATGCCATCACTGCACTGTCTGTCTACCTCACACCTAAAACCAGTCAGTACACCAGTTATTATCTTCTAAAAACAAAGAAGAAAGTAAACTTAAAATATGTTATCCCTGCATATAGTTGTCAGTTTTTTTCATTTTCACATTGTTTCAGCTTTGGTGTAATATAAATCAGTTATTAAAATGTGTTGTGTCTTTCTGTCTTCCCATCTCCCTCTCTCTGCTCTCTTACTGTAGGTGTGAGCGGGAACTGGATAGAGATAGCCTACGGGACGAGCAGCGGTGCAGTGAGAGTGATCGTGCAACACCCGGAGACGGTGGGATCGGGCCCCCAGCTCTTTCAGACATTCACTGTGCACAGGAGCCCGGTGACAAAGATCATGCTGTCTGAGAAACATCTGGTATCAGGTGAGGAAGTCGTAACAGATAGGAGGGTTAGATGAGCAGTTTCTCTGTTGATAGAGGGAACTGGAGTGGGTAATGGAGGAATATACAAGACAACATCAATCATCTCTTGTTCATCGTGTTCTCTGTTACGCACCTGGGTGTATTACCTGTGATTGAAATCTTGTGTTGTTCTTCTGTCAGTGTGTGCGGACAACAACCACGTTCGGACGTGGACGGTGACCCGGTTCAGAGGGATGATCTCCACCCAGCCAGGCTCCACCCCTCTGGCGTCCTTCAAAATACTGTCCCTGGAGGAAACGGAGAGCCACGGGAGCTACGGCTCTGGGAATGATATTGGTGAGAGAGAGTTCAGAAGAAAAGATCAGAAGGAAATAGTAGAAGGCAAGATTGATTACTGGGAGGGAAAGATAGATGCATTTATAAGATGGAAGAGAGAGACGAGGTGCAGGTTTGGGATTGGCATTAGTAGTAATGGGTGGATCTTATCTCCGCATTCAAATTTAGTAGATAGCACGTACACTATGTGCAGATTTGAATATGTGTGCTACCAGCTGTGAGACACACTAAATACTGGGAACATGAATTAAACTGCTACCAGTTTTATAATTGTAAATTCATCAAAGAGCTGGTGAATTGCCATAAAGAGACACAAACGTGGACCCATCACTTACTTAACAAGACAAATCAACAGTATTTTGTGGTGGACTTGCTGAATCCAGATGTAAGATGGCAGGGTGGCGTAAAGGCAGAGAGTGATTGTGTCTTCTGCTCTCAGGTCCATTTGGAGAGAGAGACGATCAGCAGGTTTTCATACAGAAGGTGATCCCCATCACCAACAAACTGTTTGTGAGGCTCTCATCTACTGGAAAGAGGTAAAATGTTCTCCGTCTGTCTTTTCTCTTTCACCTTTGCTCCTCTGACTTTTAAAGTTTCTTTCTTTCCCATTGTTATTCAACTTATCTGTACGTTTTTAGTACTTCTTTCTGACCTTTGCTACTGTACATGTTAACGTATGCGTGTGTTTGTCAGGATCTGTGAGGTGCAGTCAGTGGATGTGACCACCATCTCTTGCTTCATGGTGCGGGAGTGTGAGGGTTCGAGCCGGATGGGGTCGCGACCTCGGCGCTATCTGTTCACCGGTCACGGCAACGGCAGCATCCAAATGTGGGACCTGACCACTGCGATGGACAACGCTAACAAAGGAGAGGAGAGGAAGACTGAGGGTGAGGAGATAGAGACAGATAGAAGGAGAAAGGGAGGCTGAGAGAGAGAGAGACAGACCTGTGGAAGGAGACATTGTGTGTGTTCAATTTGGAAAAAGACGAAGAACACTAAAACCAGACTACTATCTCTAGGATTAAATGTATTTATTACTTTCTTTCGATAAAATGCTGTGTTTTGTGTGTGTGTGTTTTGTGTCTGACAGAAGTGGGTGGGCCTTCAGAGGAGGAGCTGCTGCAGCTGTTGGACCAGTGCGACCTGAGCACCTCCCGCTGTGCTACACCAAATATTAGCCCCGCCCCCTCCGTGCTGCACCACACACGCCTCAGAGAGTCCTGCTCAAGGTTAGAGAGAAAGTTCACGTACGCACACACACACACATTACAGATAAACAGGTATATACATGGACAGGCTTATAAAATAAGGAACCAATCAATCACAGTTAATAACACCCCCTGCACTACGGTTGTCAGCCAATATGTACAGTATGAAGTGTTGTGAAATCTCTTACCTGTCTCCCTCTTTTCTCTTCTGTCAGTCTGCAGTTACAGGCCCAGGAGCCCATTCCTGAGAGCCAGGCTACTTACGGAGCAGTGCGGCCCTACAGAGAGAGCCCCCTGCTGGCCCGCGCTCGACGAACCGAGTCCTTCCACAGCTACAGGTGAAATAATCTCTCTAATAATCTATCTGTCTCACTGCGCAGATACATAGAGGGTCGCTGTTTCACCCATAAAAAAAACAACAACACACATTTCCTCACTGATCACTAGTGTCAATGCAGATCAATTTGGTTTTATTAGTGCAGGTTTTGAGATTTCAACACTTTTCAATAGGTTCAAGGTTCAAGTTTTATTTTATTATCATTGTACAACACATGGTTGTACAAGGAAATACAGTTGTCATCCCTTTATGCTACACAAGAAAAACAAAAGAACCCAGTATTGCATTTTTTTTAATTTACATCAGGAAGAATGTAAACCGCAGCACGTTTGCGCATCAAGCATCACTGATGCAAACATATAGTCCGCCTCCCCTCGTTCCCCAACCGGAGTCCTGCACTCTGTGATCTTGGATGCCACGATGGAGCCAGGTCTCAACAGTTTCCGATCTCCCATTGCTGAGTCCTATTTCAATCATTCCACTTTCCTGCGACCGGATATCAGCCAGGAGCAGGCTGGGTAGTGGAACAGCCCTAGGTCCAAGCTGGGCCAGCCTAGCTCTTTTCCCGGCACTCTTCCCAGGGCGGACGGGTGGTTGGATAGTCAGAAGATGTCGTGGGCAGTGATCGGCTCAAGGTCCGCTGCACTTCTCGGCGCTTCCTTCGCCGATGTTGATGAGTGTATCTCTGTCATAGGCGTTCTCCAGTAACAAAAGTAAAGACAACGAATTAAAACAAAAATGTAGCAAAGTTCATGGGAGCTACTGGCTGCTGCATCTGCATGCACCGCTGTCACTTAGTGGGGTAGACGGGGAAAAAAGAAATATATAGACAAATATATCAGACAAATATATCAGACAAATATCTCAAAACCATGAGAGGTAAGCGAGGATCATTTTTGTAATTTGGATGACTTGACCATTACAGTGGTGCTCCTTGTCCTGAAGAGCACTAACACTTTTTTCATCTTTCTGATCTCTACTCACACCTGATTAGTGGTCTCTAGTGTGTTTAGTCAATGAAGAGCTAATGAGGTGTGGACGGAGCAGGGAGAGATTGAAAACATGCATCGCTGTATCTTTCCAGAACCAAGAGTGAGGACCTAGTTTTGAAATGCAGCCTCCCTGCATGCCAGTCTGATAATAATCTGATTAAACTGATGGCATGTATGCTTGGAAAATGCTGAGTTGTCCTTGTCTGTGTTTTGTTTATTCATCTATCCACCTGTAACTGACTCCATCCCTCTGTCTTTCCACAGAGACTTCCAGAACTTCAGCCTGAGTCGAGGTTTACTGGACAGCACCGGTCAGACGTCCACACAGGGCCCAAGCCTCGACGTCCGCCGTTCGCTCTGTGACTTTGGGCCTGAGGACAGCGAGAGGAGAGCCACAGCTATGGAGTTCTGGGCCTGCCGAACAGCCGGTTCGAGCTCTAACACAATCATCGGAGGTATGACGACCGCTGGTGTCTCCGGGGCGAAGACAGAAGGCGGTCAAGAGTCGCCACGGCAACCTCCTGACAGCCCAATTCCCGGAGGCGACGTTAGGCGGAAGGTGCACCCACAAACAGAGGAGGGAGAGGGATCAGGATCAGGATCAGGATCAGGAGGAGAGGGGGCGAAGGTGGAGGGAGGTGTGAGGAAGAGGGGAGTACTTGACGGAGGCTTTCTGGGGAGAAAGAGGGCTCCGCCAGTCCCCCTCCTATCCTCCCTCCCGTCTGGGTCTGATGGTGGTGGCAGCGACTCATCTTCCAATGCCTCCCCCTCCCCGACCAAACTGTCTTCCTCCACCTCACCGCGACACAGGAAGCTGGCCCCTGAGCCGTCCAATCAGGACAGCAGCCTGTGACACCACCCTTTTCTTTTGATCCAAATCAGAGGAACATGTGGGAGATGAGTTCTGGGTATCGCAGCTGAGGAGGAACGTGGCTTTCTGAGGTGTCGTTCATGATGTAACTGGATGAAGGACCTCCACATCAGACACTACCATGCTTTAATGAGTCTGTATCTCAGGACGAGTCTCCTTTACTCGCTGAAAGACTTTTATTTAAACCATACACCTTTTCTTAATTTAAGTCACCGGAATCTATCTGACACGACGAAGCAGTTACATCCAAACAGCATGCCATCTCAACCAGGGCAGGAGTGCATTTCATTTTGGATCTGTTAAGGGATTTCAAGTTTTATCACACTTGTAAAAATCTGCTGGGTACAACTGGAGCTCCTCCTATCTCTGTTTGCACTTTCTGGCACAAATCTGATTGCAATTTTCCAGCTAAGTTAGTCCTGGAGAAGTGCGGAAATCAGTTTCTCTCCCAATGTTGTTGTCGTTGTGTCGATGTCGTTCACTCTACATCTTAACAAACATACAGTAACTACAGGAACATGCAATAGTCTGTCTGGCCAGGTGTTGTCAAGGGCGTATTGTTGCTGCCTGTTTGGTTGAAGCACAAGCAAGTGTTAGGCCACTGATGTGTAGATTGAATCATTCAATCATCAAGGTTCAGGCGAATGAAATGGAAAAGAACAAGCACAGTGCTAGTAATAGAATGAGGGTTTCAAACACCGTCTAAGGAGCGCTTTATCTTGAGAGACCCTTAAACAGATAATGGAAGCAAAATGGAATTAACAAAGGCACAGTTTGTACTTTTATCAGATATTTAAAGTGTTTTTATTGACTTATACTCTGGTGCAAATGACTTAGTTCAGAACCTGACACATATCATTCAAGCTTATGCAAAAAACACCTGATTTCGAAGAGAAAACTAACAACTAACAATTACTTTCACTATCAGAAACTTTTTAAATAACGCATCACAAAAATGATCAAATTACAATTATATAAAAAATAGGAAAACAAGATGAAAATCCGTACATTTGAGACTCTGAAACCAGCAGATGTTTGCTATTTTTGTCAATTACATTTTTGGTGATTGACCAAACAATTAAAGGGCCAGTGTGTAGGTACGGTGGCTGATGCAAAACGCAAATGGCCCTCTCTAGAGCCAGTGTTTGGTTTGTCTGTTAGGGGCTACTAATGAAACATAGCGGTGCAATATGGCAGCTGGCTCCATGAAGAGAGGACGTTCACAGTCTGTAGATATAAACAGATCATTCTAAGGTAAAAAAGGAACTAGGAAAACTCAATGATTCTTATTTTCAGGTGATTATACACTAAAGAAAACATACTTAATATTATATTCCATTTCTGCCAATAGAAATGTTACACACTGTTCCTTTAATTGACTAACTGTTTCAGCATTTCAAATTTGTCAAAAGGATAAGGCCCCTTTCTAAAACTAAGGATGATGTTGGGTGTCTGTGACAATATGTGCAATCTGTCCTTCAGTGAATTTTTACTTAAACGTACCTTAAAAATGTTTCCCTAGCCTGAACCTTGGCAGCTACTTGAACCCTAATGTGTATCCACTTTGCTGCAGCCAGACACACAATGGACACAAAAAGACAACAGTCAACAAGCAGTTAAGTCATTTCACGGCTCCATCACGCAGTAAAACCTTCCTGGGTTTGTTGTTTGACGGCTCAACGACTCAACTATGCAACAGTGGAGTTAAGATGCCGAAGAGCTAAACTAACACTCTGATTTCCACATGTAGGCTTCAGGATTGCTAAATAGTGATGATGTGTTAAACACTGTTGTTTGCCTGCAGCAACATTGAATCCTCATGTGAGCAGGTGCCTGTTTTTCACTACTGCTGGCCACCTGAAATTTTATTTTACAAGTTCCACACCAATTGCATTATTAACGTATACCAACAGTAGCATATCAGCCTCCCTGCTCCTCAACGCAGCTAAAAGAAAACCGGAAACTGTTGTGTGCAACATGTGACATGCAGTGTATTGACCTTTCACTGCAGACATTTTGACTCCTCATAGCAGGAAAAGCTCAGGTGAAACAATTTAAATTAGTGATGGTTCGTTTCCATGAAGTGTCCCAGTGAGACATGACATATCGTTTTTATCAATTACACCTTTGCTTTTCCTGCTGTGGCAGGCCAAAACGTCTGCCACGTCATCCAACGCAGCAATTTGAGGAATTTTCATAAAACATTTTGTAAGTGTGAATTTGAAAACAAATTAGTAGCACAGAGCTGGACGCTTACAGTTTGAGGAAAGCTTTTTTTGGGGGGGGAGAATGATCCATCAAAAAAATCACATTCAGACTAGCAGTGACGGCAAATCAAATATACAACAATTCATGTTTTGTGGTACATACGGTATAGGACCTTTTCCTTGATATCTAAACAGAGAGAAATAATTTGGTACACTTTTTTTTTCACTGTTTACACAGCTAGAAAAGGTAACGCTAAATTTTCACAGTGGTGCCTGTGCAAGATCACACTAATTATTATTTATATTTTATTTTTTTACAGTATCACAATATAACTACACTCAACTCAATAGAAGGACCTGGTACACTACATCACTTTACTCCTGCTGAAACAGATTTTAATGTGTCTTGTTGTTGTTTTGGATGACTGTTGCAGTGCCTTATTTAACTTGTTTGACGGTTATCAGCCTGTTTGTGTGTTTTCATCGAAACGGATTCTGACCAAAGGCTTGTGAAGACTGTGGAGCCACGTAACGGACCTGACTGAGGGGTCAATTGAATCGATGGGCATCACAGTACATATTAAATTATCATCATCTATTGTAAACTGTACATAATCCTGACATAGATGAAAACTGGAAAGTCCATATTGGTTATGATGATATAGTTGTGAAGGCTTAAAATGACAGCTGAAACGTGAAATGGCAGCAACCTTAATTAGTTATTTTGTGAGCTAAACCTGCTTCTTTTTACTGCTTTATCACCTCTGAGATTTCCACTAGCTGTTTGTTTGAGAAGAAACCAGGCCAGCTCTTGATCTACGGTACTTTTTTTGTAATAATTGTGGGGACAACTGTAAAAATTTGGAAAGAATGTCCTGAAAAGTTAATTATAATTTGCCAAATCCAGCAGCTATATAACCTCTTTGAAGTCGCATATCATTGCAACATTAACAGATGACCACGTGGTCACTGCCTGTACAAATATGTACATTTTTATACACTAATTAACTGTATGAAAAGTAGACATACATATTCAAAACAAAATCCTAATGTGGATGCATTGATGTGTGTTATGGCGTGTCGATACTTAACACTGTTGTTCATTACATATTGTTGATAATCATATAATGCCTATATTGATATTACCATGCTATTGGACCTAACTGCATTTGCACTTGCACTATTAAGACTAATATTAGAGTAAATTGCTTGTGTTTATTTTATATATAAATATATATATATAAGTTTAAAGTGTATTTCAGCACATACGTGTCTGTCTGTCCGTCAGTTCCTCTCTGGCTATGTTTACATTATATTACAGCCAGATTATAGTGAGCTAAAAGGAATACATATCTGTTTGTTTTAAACTGCCCTGTACATCATTGTCTTACATTGTGTATGTTAGAAATGCTGCTGAAATTATGTTGTAATATTATATTTTACAGTGCTGACCCATGATCAACAACATTGACCATGTCAGAGCCTCAATGTTCATGCAATTTAATGAACTGTGTTCACTAAAACCTCTCAAAACTGGACGTTTCCTTTATTTTCTCGGAAGATTAAGAGGTAAACTGACAGCGATGGAATAAAGTGGTACTGTCATTTTGTCCATTTTGACAAATTTAGTCTGAAGAACAGAACAGAGCACACATTCAGCAGAAGAAGAAGATCGTTCAAATCTGTAGGGCTGAAACTAATGATTATTTTCATTGTTGATTTATCTGTAGATATTTTCTCTATTAATCGATGAGTTATTTGGTCTTTAAAATGTCAGAAAATGGTGATCAATGTTGATCAATGTTTCCCAAAGCCCAAGATGACGTTGTCAAATATCTTTTTTCCCCCCCACAAATTAAAGATATTCAGTTTACTGTCATAGAGGAGTTAAGAAACAAGATAATATTCACATATAAGAGGCTGGAATCAGATAATTTGGACTTTTTTTTCTTAAAAAAATACTTTTACGTATATAGTTTAATCGATTATCAAAATAATAACCGATTAATTTAAAAGTTAACAACTCATCAATTAATCGATTAACTGCTGCAGCTCTAAATCTGTTATTATTACAAAGATGGACAGTATAGCATCAGTTTACCTTTTTCTTCTTCTACATGTTATGTTTTAACACATTGTATAGAACAGCATGACATTGTTCCAGCACCATTAACTTCACAAATGTCATTAACAACACATCAAGAGTAACTGAAGACATTTAATTTGGGATCTGAGATGCTTTAATTTATGGAAATCACAAGTGTGTGTGGGATGACAATAATACATTTATAGTAGTTAAAGCAGTTTAAACTTAATTTGCATGTTCACCTTTAAAACTAGACGCAGTATAGAGCAGGCTGAAACTAAAATTCTGCCCGTCACAGCTGAGTTTTTAGCACATGGTTTGTGTGGATAACCTGCCAAAGTGCACAATTTTTGTTTTGTTTGAGCGTCACAGAAGTGTGTGTGTGTTTGTGTGTGTGTGTGTGTCTCCCCAGCGCTTTCATTTCACTAACCTTCCCGTTCAGACAGTCTCCTCTCTGAGACGCCGTCTGTCGTCATCGTGATTTATGAGTTTAATAAAACCCTGTGTGTGTGTGTAGCTCAGGGCCATACTGTCCCTTACAATCACTCCACACAAGCTCTCTTTTCACAACCTCACCCTCCCTCCGTGGGTGACAATAGCTGTGAATGTGGCTGTGAATGTTTTAGAAGTGCCCTTGTCAGACTGGTGTCCTTGAGCGAGGGCACACTTGTTACTGCCAGTTTGTTAATTTCAAACTCGCCTTGATGTTCCCTTAAGGGACGCGGGAGCAAAACTAAATTACTGCTGCATAGTTTTGATGGAGATACCGGCCCTCTGTGTGTTTGTGTTGACTGTGTGTGGTAACTAAGGTCTCTGCACAGCTGATGGCACGTCTGTGTTTCACTAACTCAGCAGAAATGAACAGCATTTCATCTTCAGATAGATCACCACGACCAGTCTGAGGAACAGTCGTCTGTTAAGCTAAATATCTCAGAGTGTGTTCCTCACTCCTGTACACACACACACGCAAATCATTAAACTGCATGAGTAAACTATTTCACTTTACTTGTTTAAATGGATATTTGTAACACTTTTATGTCCTCATGCATCAATATTGTGAAGTTCACGCCTTGAACATGGAATTAGTATGTTTTGTGTGTCTTTAATTTTGAGCTGCTGCTGTTAAGTACTGACATCTCTGTTCACCATGGAGTAAAACAATATTAAACTGCGACAAGCTGTCTTTGGCTCTTCTTTCAAAACCACAGTTTTAATTTGCTTTTTTACAGGAATGCTGCCCTCAATATTTGTACTGTAGAAAAAGTGGAAAATAAATGTTGTATACAACACTATGCTAGGATATACAAGATCAAATCATCCTCGTGATGAAACTTTGCATTCAAGTTTCACAGATATTAGGGGTGGGGGAAAAATCTATAAAGCACAGTATCGCGATGTTTTGCGTGGCAATATTGTATCAATATACTGATGTCAAGTATCAAACTTTTATTATATAAACTATTAATATTGCAAATACAAATTAAACAATTTGGTAGCAATTTATTTTTCAGTCCACTAGATAGTGCTACGATTTTTTCTGGTGCAGTCCTGGGTAAAATCAGTGGGATTAGCAGGAAGTTAGTCAAAACAAAGATGGAGACATCAGAGAAAGAAATAAGAAATGTGTCGTCTGCGTTTAAATCAAACGTCTGGACCTATTTTGGATTTTTTAACAAGGAAGGGAAGAAGGACATGGATAAGACAATATCACAAGCCATCACGTACTTCATGTGCAAAGACCTGTGTCTATACAACGAAGGCTTTTGTTACATACAGTATATTGCAATATATCTTATAGCAATACTCAGCATATCGCAAAATGTTTAAAATCTCACTAAGATCGTATCATGATAATGTTGCATCGTGGGGCCTTTGGTGATTCCCACCCCAGATAGAGTGATTCTTGGAGATCTTTATAAGCAACAGCAAATAGACATGAATGTCTACAGCCAGTGTAGGAATATAAAACAGAGACACAGTGATGTTAAAAGCTGTTTGAGAACCAGTGGAAACTGTTTACATCTTGATGTGTTAATATTTCAAATCATTTTCAAGTGAAGAAAACAAGTAGAAAACAATATTTTCTTGACCATTATTTATAATTTTTCAGAAAAACGCAAACATTGATCAAAGATTCATCTATAAATAAGACTTTTTTTTTACAACAACCATAAATAATACTGCCAGTGTAAAAAAGAAAATGTTTTATAACAATACAGTAGGCTTAAATTTTGTACACAAAAATCCATCAATGTTACACAAATATTCAACATCTTGTTCTGATAAATACTGTTTCTATGATGTTTATCTTCTGGAAATTAAAGGCCTAATCTGTGGAATCTGAACATAAACTATGTTTCATTCCTGCTATAACACCAAAACAGGACATAGCTGAGATGTTTTTTAAGCTGATCGCATTCTTGATAATAAAAATGAGGCCACAGACAAACAACACAGAGTCTGGATTTCACTGACAGCTAAGCTATGAAAACAAACCCAGACATTCAGCTTCACTAGCTTGATTTCATGATTTCCAATTCCTTCTAAATTTTAAATTGCGGTAAACTGTACGTCAACAACTGATATGGTAAAAATCTCAGATTGGGCTTTCAAGTTACGTCACATAATCACAACAATCAGACGGCACATCTGTGATTGCCAGCCACATTTTAACACATTAATAAAAACAGTTGGCATTTTTTTTGTAATAAAACTAACACCAAGGCCATGAGTCTTATTATGACTGCAGGACTGCTGCTGATAATGGGTAAGCTCACTAGGCACACTTACTTGTTGAAGCAGAAGAGGTGAAAGCTTTGACATTAATTTACTTATAGACTGGTTTAATTCTGAATAGCGAGAAACAAACCTGCCACAGCTGATCTTTCTGCATTTATTACAATAACTAAACTACTAACAGTTGGCAAGCGGAGACAGCGAATCATTAAACAGTCAAATACGATGTGGTTCTTAATCTGCGCAGGATTTGATATATAACGTATTGTATAAATACAATCCAGATATGGCTACATTCAAGCTGTGCAGCCAACAAACTGCAGCTTTATAACTCACAACCTACACAGTCACAGCTGACAGCCTCCATATCTGAACTGTATTCATGGATGTTGGATCCCTCCCCTACTCAAGTTAAGACCATCTGTCCCTACAGGGGGTCAGTGGGGTAAAACACCGGTTTTAATTTGGGCTGCAACTAACGAATATTTACATTGTGGATTAATCTGTCGATTATTTTCTTGATCAATCGATTAGTTCTATAAAATGTCAGAAAATGGTGAAAAATGTGGATTAGTATTTCCCAAAGCGCCAAGATGACGTCCTCAAATGTCTTTTTTTCAGTTTACTGTCATAGAGGAGTAAAGAAACCAAAACACATTCACATTTAAGAAGCTGGAATCAGAGGATTTAGACTTTTTTTCCCTTAAAAATTACTCAAACCGATTAATCAATTATCAAAATAGTTGGCGATTCATTTAATAGTTGATAACTAATCGATTAATCGTTGCAGCTCTAGTTTTAATATAGTCTGAAATGAATGCAGCAGTAAAACAACCATTATTATCCTCTTCCTCTCAGGTCTTTGGATCTGAACTTCATTAAAACATTATTAACACTGTACCAGTGCATTTTCAACATGATCAAAATGACTTGAAAAGTAATTAATGGTCGTTCAAGCATTGTAAATTGTCTAAATAACTTTTAGGATCCCCATCAACACAGAATACCAGATATGTATGTTTTACAGTCTTCGTTTGAAACTAGGTCTGTATTGCGACTGTGACACCTGATTAAACGCCGGGATCTTAAAGATGAGTGTCGGTGAACATGGTTTGTTCCTTTTTCCCAGATCTTAAGGCCTTGATGGCGTCCACAAACTGATCTTCCTCCACATACTGAAAGAGAACACATGAGGTCACAATTAGGTCTTAAGTATTTAAAAAGCCTACAACAGTTACAGTACGTATATGTCTTTTGGTATCTTTGGACAGAATATCTTTGACAGAAGAGTTGAAGAGGGTCTTTCACTTTACTCAACTGCCAATTCCCCACAAATTATTTATTTCCTTGACCCTCCCAAATGACTTCTTGACCTTAAAGTAAATGCACCTTGTATTCCTGATAGGGCTGTTACTATAAAATAAAGTCTGTAATTGCTGCACTTTGACATTTTAACATACCAATTTAACATAAACATATTTCCGTCCTCACCAGTCCAGAATCATGTCCCAGTGGGTTGTCCCAGCTTCCTTCCTCCATCATCAGTGACTTCCTGTCAATCAGCTGACTGACGCTGCGGTGCAGGGAATGCTGGGAGTAGGCCTGACTGAGGTCTGTCTGGCTGGGGACACGCAGGACCGACATGGGGTTGAACCGGGAGCTGCTCCCGACTATCTTTGTGTCTGTCAGACCCTAAAAAATAGATTTCTTTTAGTCAGATATTGATTTAAAAGACCATAATACAAATCATATATACTTTAAATTACTGCAAATCAATGCATGCTGTAGTTTTTAATTTGATTAAGAAAAAAACACACATATGATGTTCACTGTTATGGATTACACTGCCTTACTAATATAACTCACCTGACTCTGCAAAAATGTTTTTCATGTTACTGAAATAAATGAAAACCAATGGCAGCTAGGAAAAACTGCACTGTACTCTGAAGTAGTAGTGTAAGGTATACATAATCTTATCTGTGGTGCATGTGATAAAACAAACAAAAACATGTTCCTTTGACTGCATCTCTACCCAAGAAGAGGTTCTACAACTTAAAACAAGTAAGGAATAAAAGAAGTTAAACATTTTCATCCAATAAATATGTTGTTTCAAAGCTCAAATGCAGCCTGAGTGTGCTCTGGATATAATTGTTATACATCAACTAAATCTAGGAAACATGGAGGTAAATTTATTCTCGATTCTGTTGCCTCCCAACAGGAAAATATGTATTTGAGATGTAAATAATGTATACCACTTATTTATGTATATTAGCTGTCATTGCCATAATGTCAACAATCAACTGTGGACAGCATTCAGTAAGAATCAGCCCTTTGGATCATACAGGAGGGGGATCATCATACAGGAGGGGGGCTGAGTGAAATGTCTTTTTTATTTATGTGTTCAAGACTCAACAAAAACACAGCACACACACACATGAAACCAATTTTGCTTGAGCCACAAAACAAAGTACAAGATTAAGATAAAGTACGACAGAGTTTTCATTGGCAGGTGAAGAGTAGTATGAACTCTGGCTTCATGGTTGCTTTTGTAAACTTTGGATACATCAGATGATTTTATTTGTTGCATATCCAAAGTGTACTTAAAGGTCCAGTGTGTAGGATCTGGCGGTATCTAGCGGTGAGGTTACAGATTGCAACCAACTGAAGCCTCTCCCGTGCGCCAAGCGTGTTGGAAAACTATGGTGGTCGACACGAAAACGTGAATTGTCATCTCTAGAGCCCGTTGTTGTAAGAGTAGAATAGGTCATTTGGAGCAGAGCCAGTGCGAGTGTGTGTGTGTACGTGGGTGTGTGAGTGGTGAAGCTAGAGAGAGAGAAAGCGGCAGCAATGGGAGCAAGTAACGCTATCGACTCTGGTCTAAGCTGTTCTGTGATGCTGTAGAAACATGGGGGAGCAACATGGCGGACTCCGTGAAGAGGACCCGCTCCCTATGTAGATATGAAGGGCTCATTTTAATGTAACGAAAACACGATTCTTATTTTCAGGTGATTATACACTAATGAAAACATATTTAGATCCCCCTAATTGTTACACACTGTTCCTTTAAGGACAAACTGACAGACTTCACAACATGTTTTACCTTTATAATAATTCATCTTATTACACACACACACACACACACACACACACACACACACACACACACAGACACACACAGACACACACAAAGCATGCGTACACAAACAGAACAGACATGCGTAGGAAAATACCCACACAAAGTCACAATCCCGTACCTCAGTGTACACAGTGTAGCTTTTAAGTATAACGTTGCGGATCTCAACACAGTCTGCTACAGTGTCAAACTGCAGGGGGACAATAAAATAAACATTTAGGGTTTGGACAGTAAATATAGAAAGTAGTCTTACTGTGGGACGGTCAGGGAGCAGCACAGAGCTGGAGTGATGTTTAGAGCACAACTCAGGACAGGACCTCTGGGAGACAGAGAGACAGAGAGAGGATGGAGGAAGTAGTATAGGAAGGAGGGGAGTCACAGAAGACAGATATAAAAAAAAAAAAACATAGATCAAGAAAGATTGACAGAATGAAAAAGAGCAAAAAATATATATTTCAAAGTATTATGTGGAGAAAATTAAATAGAGGAGTGGTAAGACTGGAATGGGATGGGGAAAAAAGAAAACTTTAGAACGTAAATGAATGAATCAACCAGAGGTTAAAGGTGGATAATGATGTTTGAGTAGCAGTGTTATTGGTAGTTATTGGGTTTTGAGAGATAGAGAGGGATGATGTATCTTCTTGGAACTAACTGAATTATATTAGATGAAATGTTCCTATTTCTAAAATGCTTTTTTTTATAAGCATGACAGAGTTTGATTTATGTAAAAACCTCAAGCAAATCCAAAATTTACTTCCAGGGGTTTTTACTGTTGTTTCTGTTATGCAACTCCTTGTTTGCAAAAGATTTAACAAGGGCAAACAAACGTGTAAGGGCAATGTTAAAACTGAACCAGTTTTAACATTGCCCTCACACAACATCATTTCTATTGTAAGAGCAGCTTTCCAGTAACAGTTGTTGTTTCAGCTCCCTCTGCTGGAACAAAGGTATGCTGTGCGTTCCAATACCCATACTACCCTACTACCTAGTATGGTAAAAAGAAAAAGATTCAGTATGTAGAACCACTGGCGTATTCCTATCTACAAGGCTATTCTTGATCTGCTTCCATCTTACCTACGGACCTAAATCCTTCAAAAGTCCGCTCACAGGACTTAATCCTATTAACTGTCCCTAAAGTCCGTACTGAACTAGGAAAAAGGGCATTCAAGTATGCTTCTCCTTCTTCTTGGAATCAGTTACAAAATGACCTGAAACTTCAAGAGCTGGTCTCACTGAATGTTTTTAAAGTGCTTCTAAATGACTTGGAAACAAGCACATCTGGCTGTAGATGTTTTGAATGCTGATGATTGTTTTTTTCGATACCTTATGATTCTGTAATTTGCTCTTTTGTCTTCGTTTTCAATCATTATGTTTGTTTTATGTCTGCAACCATTTAACTGTGCTGCTGCCTATCTTGGCCAGGACACTCTTGGAAAAGAGATTTTTAATCCTGGTTAAATAAAAGGTTAAATAAAAAAAGGCCCAATACATAGTGTGTCAAATGCAGTATGCCAAAAATACCAGGATGTCCTACTACATCAGTCCTACTCACATTTTGCAGTATGCAAGCCAGAAGCAGATATATGAACAAGAGGGTCAAAGTTCAAGGCAAAATGTTATGATGAAGTAGTATTTCCAAATCGTATTCATACTGCATGCAACAGTACGTACTTTGTAAGGGCAGCTGCAGTATTTACTAAAAGTAAAAAGGAAGAGCAAGGAAGTGTGATTTGGAACGCAGCCTCAGACACAGCTGCTCTTGCAAAGACACGTTTTCTAAAATGTGTACAATCTGCAGAAAGAAGACTGTTGATTCAGTAAAAAAAAAACAGAAATAATTATGAACCAGTCTTGCTTCCACCTCCGTTTTATCTCCCCTAACTTTTCTTCTGCTTTTCCCTCTTTGTAAACCTGACTACCTCTCTCTGTCTCTCTTACTGTCCTCTGTCCTTTCAACCATCTTGTCATTCTCGTTCACAGAGCGCCTCGTTTCTCTGCTTCCCCTCACCATGTACGTCTCTCCTCCAGCCTTCCTGGTCTTCTGGAGCATAACCAGCGGGGGGCGCTCTCTGGCTGATGGATTCTTCCTCAGGGCTCTAGAGGGGACAAAAAAAAATCATTCACACCTTTTGTTGTTGTTCTTCTTCGGAAAAAACTGTCTGTGTTTTTACATAGAGTGTGTTGTGGTTTTTAAACACAAGTTATTCTCAGTTGTATGTATTTGTGCAGTTAAATATTAATTAATTAATATTAATATTAAGTGCAGAGTACCTGAGGAGAAGAAATGCTATTCTATTCAATTCTATTTGTGCTGTAAAACTTTTTCATGCTGCATATTACGTCAGAATACCTCTGTAGCACTAGGCCCAGCAGTATGGCTAGCAGAAATAGACCCAGCAGGGCTAACAACAAGATGAACCACAGCTCAGAGTAAACTGGTGTTGCTGACATGCTGACGCCCTCTTGACCAGCGTCTTCAGGCTCAAGAGGACCTGCAAAGAGAGAGAAATAAATAAGTTACTAAATAAACTATACTTCTTATATTTATTTTTAATGTTCCTAACTCTGCTTACTGTACGTATTATACTGTATATGATTTGACAACATTCTTAATATACAATAAAGTTTCACTGAATTGAAAAGAGGAAGACGAAACGAGACAGATACAAACGGTGATTTCTGAGTCGCTGAGGAATATTCAGATTCAGGTTTGATTTTTCACTTGGACTGATTCCAGCAGTGTTTGTTTGTGTGTGTGTGTGTGTGTGTGTGTGTTACAGTACCTATGCCTGTGGCAGGGCTATATCTGATGGTAGGAGTACTGGCGCTGCCACTGTTGGTAGTACAAGTCACCTGAAATGAAAGAGCTGAGAGCAGAGGGAGAGAGGAAGAGACGGAGCAAAAGAAAATATTTTAGGTTAAAATGAAGTGATGTAGGGTTGACTCTGAATCAGACTGTTAGCATTCTGTGAAGCTGCTTATATACACAATATGAAATCAGATTGGTTGAGATACATTTGTGCATTAATACAAAAGCATGTAGTCCTTGTGCTTAAATGTATGTTACGATTCTAATGCTACTGTGATGTCCATATCAAATAAAGTAAACTAGATAAACTAAAACGTCCTTTGGACAGGAATGGAGAAAAAAAACTTTGTTGGTTCCAATTTGAAGGAAAATTAATCTTTACAGTCAAAATTTGACTGGATGATTTTCCTAATTCTGTCATAACGACTCCCAGTTCTCTGAAATACTCTCTTCACTTCAGCTCATCCCCTCAATCAAAGGCTCGTCCTCATTATCAACCTGACAACCAATCAAATTTATAGACTCAACTTTAAACTAGAATTAGTGCCTTGGGTGTGGTATGCGTCCACCAGCCAGTCAGGTTGTAGTTTACATCCATGTCTGTCCAAAATGTCATCACTTCATCATTTTATCCTTTTAGACATTTGTGTGAAATTGTAATAATTAGCATATGAATTCTTGAGTTATGGCCAAAAACGTGTTTTGTGAGGTCACAGTGACCTTTGACCACCAAAATCTAATCAGTTCAAGTGTATGTTTGTGCAAAATTTGAAGAAATTTGCTCAACGCGTTTCTGAGATATTGCGTTCTAATGGATGGACAACCCGAAAAAAAAATGCTTCTGGCCACAGCTGTCGCCGTTGTGGAGGCATAAAAACACTTAAATATGATAAAGGTTCATCATATCAGTAGCTTAGTGCCCATTATTGTTATAAGGCCCATGCACCAGTCAGGTAAGGCAAATCAATTTCATATTTTATCCTTTAACAGTAACCGTACCAATGCGAAATAACTGTTATAAGTTAACCAATCCTGTTAAACAAAGTTAGGCTTAGCGGCTTCAGAGTCGTATTAAGTATATTTTTATCAATTCATTAATTTTTGCATTCCTATATTCAGCAGCAGCCTTAGAACACATCAAATTTGATTTTGATGGAGTACACTGCCTGCCAAAGTGTGTATTTCTGCTGTATTGTAAGTACATAGAGGTAGACATTCCTCCTAAAAGTGTGTATTTATCTATGTTACCACCTGGTATAAATTTGTAAGTGGATATGTATTGGTGTGTGTGTGTGTGTGTGTGTCTGTGTGTGTGTGTGCGCCCACTTTTCTGTGAGGTGCGTGGGATGTGGAGATCGCTGTAGAAGCCGGTGTAGACCCTCAGCTGGCTCTCTGTCACACTATACTCCTTCAGGTACCCGTTGAGGGAGAAGGACCCCGTCCAGTCCAGCCAAATAACTGTCAGGTTGCTGCCAACTGAGAAAGGAGACACATACTGGGGGGCTGGAGGGAGGGAGAGAGAGAGAGAGAGAGAGAGAGGGAGAGAGAGAGAGAGAGAGGGGACAAACGAGACTTTTGATGTATTTTTATGTTTCTTATGACTGGTTAGCTGGGAGATTTGAGGAGTTGGATACAGGTGTTACCTTCGCTGAGTGTGGTAACAGTAGTCCAGTTGGAGGCAGTGCTGCCCATGTTGTTGAAGCAGGCAGCTCTCAGCTGATAGGTGGAGTACGGCTGGAGACCTGCAACGATGAGTTCGGCTTATCAATGGGTCACTCACTACTGGGAATTGGGTTTATACTTTTAAAAAAAAAAAGTATTATTGTTGTCATTATTCCTCTTTCTTATTCCTGTTTTGGTACAAATATAATGTTTACTGTAAAGTGTGTCAGGACATCTGAGTGTTGTTATGAATGTTAAAATATCTTGACATGACATAACCACATGTTATGACCTGTCACATTGTAGCTCCGCCTTTTGCCAAAGAAACAGATTTGTATCGGTTCTTCAACGCAAGGGAGGGGTACAGGCTGGGGGGGCTGCGGGCAAGGTGATCTGAGATGTAGCTCACAGCTGGAAACAGAGAGAAACAGATAATGGTATGTGCATCTGTTCATGCAGTCTGTCTCACTCATTAATGAAATCTGTTTCCTACAGTATGTTGAAAATACACTGAACAATGTGCACTTTTTATGTTTTCTACTCACCTCTCAATGACTCCATTAGGTGCCAGAGGCTCGTCCCATTCCAGCTGAACAGAGCGGGAGGTCAGGGTGACGGGGCGAGGAGGAGGCTGGTGGGCTGGGGGGGCAGCCAGGGTGCGGAGCTCACTCAGTGGACCCTGGCTACAGCACTGTCAAATGTTCAAAACCCACAGTTCAAAGATTTGGAGTATTTGTAGTAGAGTGTACAAGTACAGTGTCCAGCCAGAATTCATAGAAAACACTATATACACATCACAATTAGGGTTGTAATGGTATGAGATTTTCACAGTACGATAACCATCAAAGAAAAAATCATGGTTTCATGGTATCACGTTATACGGTATTACACTATTATTATTATTATTATTATTAGTAGTAGTAGTATCAGTTACAATGACATTGGAAAGAATGAGAGCAGAATTATAAACCTGATAAAAAATAGCATGCAACTACAATATGTTATATAACTAAAGTTTGTTAGTTTACATGATAGCAGCACTATAACATGTAATTAACTACTAAATGAAAAATAACATCAGCTGTGAGCTTTTAAAATAATGTCCTACGCATATTAACAAGTAATATATATTGTAGTTGTGCAACAGAGCTCATTTTACTCTCCATAAATATGTTAAATTGCTAAATTTGTACTAGTTCTAGAGCTGCAACAATTAATCGATTAGTTGTTTAATATTTAGATAACTGATTAATCGGTTTGAATAATTCTTTAAGAAAAAATTTAAACGTTATCTGATTCCAGCTTCTTAAATGTGAATATTTTCTGGTTTCTTTACTCCTCTATGACAGTAAACTGAATATATTTGAGTTGTAAACAAAACAAAACATTTGAGGACGTCATCTCGGGCTTTGGAAACACTGATCGATATTTTTCACAATCTTCTGACATTTTATAGACCAAACAACTAATCAATTAATCAAGAAAAAAATTGACATTGTAATCCACAATGAAAAATATCATTAGTTGCAGCCCAAACTAGTTCAATGACCAGATACGAACCAGACTGAATCTGTGATTTCACTTTCATGACAAAGTGTAGCTGTTACGTAATAGTACATTTTATTACCTGATAACAGGTGCAGGCCTCTACTCCTACCCAGTACTGGGTGTAAGGACGTAAACCATGGAGTGTCTGCTGATGGGATGTACCCTCTGAGAGCTACAGGAAGGGGAAAGAGTGAGGTTGAGATATGTTTGGGTGGTCATAGAATTGAGAAGCTAAGAGGAGGGTTGGAGTTATAGAAAAGGGAGAACGGCAGAGGAAAACAGTAAAGAAATCCAACTGAGAAACTTGTGTATTGTTAAATGCAGTCATATATGCTTTACCAGAGTGTGGTTGTCGTGGTTCACTGAGAACACTCTGTAAAGGCTGACAATCCCGTTGGGTCGGGCTGGAGGACGGATGTCCACTACTGCTGAGGTTGCTGAAACACGCAGGAAAATAGGTGTGCCTACGCCCTCGGGTGGGGCAGGTCCTGTTCTTCCATTGGCCCACGGACTGACAGAACGACCGGCCGTATTCACTGCACACACCTGTCGGTCAAAACCACATATTAGGCAATAATATGACGACATTGAATTTACATATACAACTGACGGTGAATAATTGAAAAGAGGAAACATCTGAGACAGAGTGAGAGCCAGACATGAACTTTTTGTCTCCCGTCATTAGGATTTTAGATGCATTTTATTAACTCTTAGTGATGAAAGCTTCTCTTAATTACCCAGAATCCACCAGACAACCAAAAGGATATAAGTCAATTCATGGGACGATCCATCAAAACTACCATCAGCAGTGAGAGCAAAACCTTTTCAACATGCAACCCAACACTAACATATCTGCATGACAATTACTTTTCACCTTCATCAAGGAGTTATTCACACACACACACACACGCACACATGCATGCACGTGCACGCGTGTGCGCACACACACACACACACACACACACGAGTGCGCACACACACACACACACACACACACACACAGTAATCTTATTTGTGTGCTTGTGTTGGGTATAATTAGAGGGTGTACACAGCACAGGGTCAGGCAGGGTGGAGATTTGCATGTGTAAGTCATCTGTAGCCTGTCAGAAGTAGTGCAGAAGGCAGATGGATGGGTCTGAGCTTTACTGGTGAAAGTGTGTGATCATGTGTGTGTGTGTGTGTGACGTGTTGTTTGTAGCTGCGATGGCGAGTTTTGCGCGTGTATGCAAGTGTGTTAAGAGTTGAATTAACCTCAATAATAGTCAATTAGGCTGTGATCAATCAGACTGATTGATCTAAGTGACAGCACAGATGGACTGAGATGGGAGAGGGGAAAGAAGAATGGAAGATGGAGAGAGACTGGGAATGAGGAGGAGGAGGAAGACAGGAGGACAGGAGGAAGGGTGGACAAGACCCATAGAGAGGAAGAAATTTTGAGCTGTGCCGTTTTATAATTTCGTGGCTTCAAATGTACCTGCTTGGATAGTGATAGGTTTAGTTTCCGCAGATAAAATGGTTTTTCTCTCAGTATTTGTAGCAGTATCTGTATCCAGATATGAGTAACTGAATGCAGCTTTTATAGTCACTTATTAAAATCACTTCACACAAACATTTTAGTGTCTAATCCATTAAACTCAAAAAGGGACAGACACATCTGCCCTTGAAGGCTTATTTGGGGTATTGTGTATTCACATTTGTGACTTGACTAGTTTCCTCTCAGAGAAACCGTCCACTGGCCCATGAAACTGTCTGTTAAAGGGGATGAGAGGAACTGATGTGATTGGCCATTTTGTGGCCCACACCAACTTCACCAGCTCATACAGAACAGTTCCTGCTAATAATGTATTCATCAGAGATGAGTTTATTTTTTAGGAACCTTTAATACAATTCTTTGTCTGTATTACGTATTTTTTTTATTTAAAAACAATCAAACATATTTAACAGGCTTCTTTTCGACAAATTCAGTGTTTTCTTCTCCCTGACACTTGGCCATTGTTCAATTAGCTCTCTGGTTGTTTTAACTACATACTTTTGTAATGCAGGATGAGGCTGTTTAGCAGAGAGGGAAGGCTCTGTGAACATGGATTGTGTTCAGGTCTTCACTGTTCCCTTATCCTGTGAGATGTTTTTAAAGTTTACATCTTAAATAATAATCCAAACTTTAAAAATTACATTTTCATTTAGTTTTCTTCACAAAAAAAGAATGAAATGCTGAGATATAGGCCAACTGTATATTTAAAAAGTTGTCTTACACCCCTTAAACTCAAGAAGGCCTCACAACCCCTGTGAAGCTTTGGCGACCCCTAGTGGGAGTGGGGACCACCAGGTTGGGAACCAGTGGTGTAGGTTGTGTTAGCTATGGGGTGCTGGTAAGAAGAAGAAATACAAATCAGCTCGCTTGAAGGCAGCATTTATTCTTCTTTGGGGCTGAATTTTAAAACTCCAGAGTTATTACGGCTGAAATAATGTTCTCCTCCATCTCAATGCCTGCAACTGTAACAGCTAAATCAGTCCAATCTTTAAACATTGCAACGTCTTCTACATGGTATACATGCTTGCATGTATGTCACTTGCCAATGCTGAGTGTTGCAAGAGTTGAGGCAAAAGCTGATCAACTTGATGCACTATTATTGTACTGAAAATGGCTTAAAGCAGCAGTCGAGTACACGACCAGTGTACTATGTCTTATAGGTGCATTCTACGAGTGCAGGGGAGCTCAAAAGGTGCAGTTCAGGTAAAGGATTTGTCTAAGATCAACAAGCTTGGACGATAAATCAAAATGTAATGATACCATAAATTGAGACTGCAATTAAACCTCAACTGAGAGAATTTTGGATATCGGTTACTCATAACATTAAAACAGAAGTCATTACTGAAAATTAAATCTAAAAGGAATAAGAAAAGAGATCATAAAAATAAGATTTCAGAAAAACACAAACTCTTAAAAGTAAAAAGAGTGCAATCACAAATGGTATATGGTAATTTTTTCCTGTGTTTATGTATTATCAGCCTTTTGGGCCATTGTCGTGCAGTGGAGGAAGTAAGAGGAAAGGTGGGAAAGATGGCAGGAAGAAGAATTAAAGAAAGGACCAGAGCCTGTGAGGAGAAGTGAGAAGGATGGGTGGAGGGAACATTAGGTAAAGGGCACGCTGTCACCCTGATAGGGAAAAGGCCAAAGAGAAACGTGCAGTTAACGTCTGTGAGAGATGCACCCCCTGTGTTTGTGTGTATAGTAGGCATGAGACAACTAAAAAGATGAATACATACATGTGTTTGGCATTAAAGCTATGCTCATTATACTGTTGCTTTTAAGTCTTTAACAAAATAATGGCTGCACTATACTTTGATTTTAACTTCTGAGGAAAACTTGCCATTTGCTAAATATGTCACATTTACATCAGGGAGATGTCAATTAATACAAATTGTGCCAGCTTATAAATAAATAATATATAGCATGATATGAATAGCACATAGGGAGGGATGTTACGTAATAGCATGTTATGTAATTATGCCAACAATGTCTTGATTATACCTTTTATTGTTAACTTGTGATCAACAAGCTATTGTTGTATTGTAATCACATTTGCAGCACCATATTAATGGAACAGAGTTTTTTCAGAAAGGATATAACATGTCTGAAGAAAAAGTGCATTAGCGTCAGGTGAAAGAAAAGCTTACTACATACGTATGCAGTTTCTACACAGGAACTTGTGGCTTTACTTGTTGCTTAAAAGAGTTTCAATTAAATTAGCTCCTCCTGCCATCATATAACATTATAAGTGCAGCAATGAAATGTTTCTACCCAGCAACAACCATGTTCTTCCCCTAGCAGCAACACAGTTAAAGCCTCAACATGACGCAAAGCTTTTGGGCTTGATTAAGAAGTTTGTGCCACATAGACAGAACAGAGAGAAAAAGTTCAAAACTAAAGTCAGTCCAGATCACCTTGCCCTTGATCCAGTGCTAAAAGGTAGAACTCATCTCGTCGTCCTTATATCATTTACAGACTTTTTACTGCTTTCTCTCATCTCTTGTCCTCTCTTCTCCTATTGGGCCGCGATTTGGCTTATTAGACACAAAATAAAAAATATACCCCGTTAGCTGCCATGGCAGCAAATGAGCCGCCATGGCAACAAACGACTTCAGGAAGCTACCTCCCAGTATTTCAGCATTTTTATTGGACGGTTGGACTGCGGACTCGATACGAGCGCTCTGATAGGCCGACGGAGCTACTTGGCGGGTGCATCTACTTGGGGTGAAGGGGCTAAGTTGTGTGAAAGTGGGCAGTAATTAAAACCAAGCATAAAGCTGTCAATAGGAGCTTATGACCCAGTGTAATTAGCCTAATATGATTTCTCTCTCTGCACTGTGGTGTGCTAAACTGAACTGACTTATCGTCCTTGTGTACGCCTGAAACACAGAGAGGAAGGATGAGAGCCAGGGAGCTACAGAGACAGATTAACAGCTAAATAAAAACAAAGACAGACAGGTGGGTAGGTAAGAGGATAGGCTGATAGATAGACAGAGAAAATATAAATTATTGCTTGAAAATTGAGAGAAATGACATGATGAATAACATCATATAAATATCGAAAAATGTATACAGCTTCTTCGCTTCTCTGTGTGACACACACACACACACACTCACAGATGTTTACATGCACACACAAACAAGTACTACTGTGTTCATGGACATCACACACACACACCACCACCACCTTGTCCACGTACCCCGATCCCCCACTGACAAATCCTCAGGGGACGTGTAGCGGTCACCATTAAAAGGTCTTTCCAATACAAGCTCTGTTACCAAGGGGGCTAACAGTTAATTCGATTGGCTGGCTGGTAATCAGGAAGTGGGGTGCTCTGAGGGCCCAGTGATTAATGGCTCTGTTGCCCGCCCGTCATCTCCCAAAGCTCCTCCCTCCCTCCCTCCTCCTGTCATAAATTAGGACCCTCGTAAATAAAGACGGCACCACAATCAGGCAAACTCAATCAATTACACAGGTTCTCTGGCCTCCGCCTGTATGTCTGACAGGCAGGAATGCTAATGTTATTGTTGCCTCCAAAGGACTAGCCTGTCAATTAGCGTAGCAACACACAGCACAACAGCATGAATATGGACCCCACCATTAAACACCTGTCTGATTACTTGTGTGTGTTAGTGTGTGTGTATGTCCATGTATGTTTGGTGACATGTATGGATAAACCATATCAGTTGAGGTGCGTGATCTGTGTGTCTGACTGGACTTTTGGAAAACATTTCATTGTGACAACATCTGGCCACATCTTTTAATGTGACGCTCAACTCCGAAAGAGTCTCACAGACCACAATAAAACATTTAAACTGTTTCTTCATTAACTGCAAAGGACAAGAAGTTATCATATTTCACTATACGCAGAACCCATTTGCACTTTTTTGTGTTGATTGTTATTATTTTCTGTTAATCTACAGGTTTAGCATTTCAATTATTATCTCCTTGAAAAAATACATCTATTCTATTATGTCTGTTTTTCAAAATAAATAATAACTTGTTCAAAACACATGCCAACTTGTTCAAGCTCTGTGGCAATTTTGATTTATTCTTTCTTATACAAATAAGAAAGACAGTTAAAAAACCTCAAGGATGCTTCATAAAGGTCAAAGTGCAGTACTACTCTGTTTTTGTGACCATAGAAGGATTGGTTTCCATTTCCTCTCAGATCTGGATAAATATTGGTTCAGTCAGTTGAAGTTTACCAGGACTAACCAGTTAGTATTTGCGGTGATTCTGCTTTTCTAAACAAACACACACATATAAATACACGGAGCATTGTACCTGGTACTGGTATACAGTATACGGCCGGAGTGCTTCATCTTTGCAAGTAGTGGAGGCATTCCTGTAGACAAGTGTTGCTGCATCACGCCTGTGGATATCAGTGGTATGGTCCAGTCTGCGATACACCTCGTAGTGAAGGACTCTACCATTTGGTTGAGCTGGAGGGGACCAGGTGAGTAGAAAGGTGGTCTGTAGGCCGGTGTGTGTGTCAGGCTGAAGGTCTAACAGTGGCGCTGTTTGTCCAGCAGGGGGAGCCTCAAGAGTGAGTATAGATGACCAGTCACTGGAGGAGCAGCCCAGCGCCGTGCAAGCCTCCACCCTCACTTCATACCTACACACACACATATAGGAACATGCTTTTAGATGCAGTATCTAGTGATGTTTGTGTGTTGTGTAAGAGACCATTGTGGGAAAGAAACACACATAACTTAAATGCTTTAAAATACATCAAACATTTTGGGCAACAATAGACTGTGATGCCAGTGTACTTCGAGTACAGCTTGCACAAGATTTAAATCTGGAAAACATCTACCGTCAATCAGCTAAATATCTTACAAATCAGCAAACTATTTGGAGTGTTTAGATCATGGAGTGACTTTGTGTCTTGTAAAGTTTGTCGACAGCATTTAAATTAGGGGCTAAAAAGTACAAAAAATGCATAATTAAACATAATCACATGAGTCAGATGTATGCAGAAATGTATTTAGGTGGACAGTAAAAGAGTTTTTGACAACACTTCCAGAAGGTAAATCACGTTTTTCCCAGTTTCAAACCATCAAAAACAGAATTACAGCACAGCAAGTGGAGCAGTTGCCCAATCAAAAATCACACAATTAACAGCATGTTTAAAAATTATTATCTGTCTCAACTATCTACTATGTCCATTGAGCTTTAGCAGACTACAACAAGACAACCAACATTATAACTAATGTGGAAGCAAGCACTGTTATTTTTTTTGGAGAGAGAAAGCAATGAAGGAGATGATAGAGAGGAGTGAGGGGGAGAAAAAAAGAGTGAAGGTGATGAAGATGAGCTGAATGGATAGAAGGTCATCAGAGAGAGGGGGAGCGATCTTTAGATGATAAGGCTGATGAGCTTTTATTATCTGAATCCTATCACCACATTCAAGCACACTGGTGACACACACAACGGTACATATTATGCACCCTCACACACAGACATACACACGTATACAGTCTTTGGTGTACACTGCTGTATTTTTCTGTCTCTGTTTAGTGTTAACAATGTCCTTCTGACAGCTTGTTTGAGAGGTTGTTTTTCACCAAATTAAGATATTTGCATTTTGACAGGTGCATTAGTACTCTGATTTATTACACAGGCTTCAGAAACAGCATTTGACTTATTTCATAAGCGTGAGTGTTTCCTGACAGAAGACTTTACTGGGCAAAACAGCAGAGTATAAATTGCACAATGATGTTGTGCATCTTTTTTTATCTTTGCAAGATTATTTTTTCATATGGAAGTAAATTATACAAGCCAGTGAGAGACGATGCAAATAGTTTTTGAGGCCGATCTTTCTTTTTATTTGCTCTGATGTTGAAATGTGTAACACTTGTGAGAAGAGATTTGGAAACAATATAAAACCATACTGGTTTTACTATCTTTCCTGCTCTTTTAAAACCAAATAAACACATTATTTATGTTTTGAAAGATGCATTGATTGATTATTTTTAAGAAAATTAAAGTTATTAATTGATTGAAATGAGAATGAAGTGAACCTAGCTCTGGTATTATCTGTACATCAGTCCCTGGGTTTTGGACTAAAGAGTGTACCGGAGTGTTTTTTTTGTTACCAAGAGATGGCACTCTGTTCCCTTCTTATCTGGTATTCCTCCCCACATTTTCCTTCATTACAGCACTTATTACACATGGGAAGAGGAAACTGTGTTTTTCTTGACCGTTTTAGACAATGAAGTTTAATGAAAATATAAAATCTTCAACCTTCAGCTTTGTAATAAATAAAAAAAAAAGCCTACATATTCTTCCTACTTTACGTAAACCATAGATTACATCCATAAACTGCTGCATAAAAACCTAAAAGTTAAGTGTGGTGGAGGTGTTCTTTGACTGACCTGTGGTAAGGAGCCAGCTCACGCAGAGTGGTGTGTCGGTCAGAGAAGTCACCGTCCTCAGGAGTGAACACAGTGCTAGTGATGCTGAGCTGGACTGGATCTCTTTGATACACAGTGTACCTCACAATGTCTCCATTAGGACGGGCTGGAGCACTCCAATCTACTCTCAACTGGAAGAAGACAAACAACAAACAGAATAAAAGTTTTAAACAACACTTTAAAGACAGTAGAAAGATAGACCTCAGCATTAGTGATGTCAAGCTGTTACTGAATAGATGGATGACTCACCTGGCTTGGTCCCAGAGGCGTCAGTGTGGGAAGACCGACACCAGAAGGAGCTGATGGGTGAGTCTTTGCTGTGGCCGCCGCACTGCTCACTGCCCCTTTGCTGTTGTTGGCCCTGACAACGTAGCTGTATTCCACGCTTGGCAACAGTGTGAAGTCGTGGTAATGGATCTCTGAGCCAACATATATAACTTCACCATCTCTGCGGAGTTCATACCCTGTGATGATGCCATTAGGGTGCTCTGGTGGTCTCCAGCTAACCTCCACTGATTCTGGGCCCGAGACCTTCAAAGGAAAAGGTCAAAGGTCACATTAAACAGAGCTACAAGTAGCATAAAGGTGGGTTTGGGCGCGAGGTGCGTGCGCCATATAATTACGTCATCATGGCTTTCGCAAGTTATTGCGGCGCTTGGTCGTGCACCTCTGAATTTTTGTAACTACTGTATGTGCCCACTGCGCACGCTGCGCTTTTCATTTTAACATGGACGCCTTCCCGAGGGAAGACTGGCTGAGCTGGTTCGCCTGTACAGATATCTCTACAACTGTTCATTGAAAGACCACAGGGACAGTCACATGTAATTAAATACTTGGAAAGAAATAAGCAACACACTGGGGAGAGAAGAGGCTTTTTGCCGCCATCTGTGAAAGAATATGACAGATCGCTTTGGCGCATATTGCAACCAACAACGCGCTGAGTATAAACACCTCTGTGCATGCTCGTAGCATGCGCGCCATCTACTGAGGCCTGCGCCATGGTGTCGAGCGCGAGTATAAACAAAGCTTATCAAAACCTAAAACTCAATAAATCTCACCCAAATAATAATAATCAAATTATAATAAAAAAAAAACAATGTATATGCTTTGAATCACATGTAAGAATTTAAATAAATGTTTAATTATCCAAAGATAAGGTATTGCACACTTAGCAACAGAGTTTTCACTCGAAGTCTAAAATAAACAAACACACCTTTAGAGTCGGGGCAGGCAGGCCAGTGGGAGGAGCTTCCCCAGTCATCGTGGACATTGTGGCGCTGGCGGTGCACCCACCGCTGGTACACGCTAAAAGGACCAGATGATATGACGTGTGCGGCAGCAGATCTGACAACACTGTATTTAGGTCTCTCCCACGATAAGCTTCTTCGTTGTTCAGTTGCAGCACGTATTGAGTCACCTCTCCATTCTGTGTCAGTGGTTTACTCCAGGAAATGTTGATACTATTGGACGTGATGCTGCCCGCTGTGGGAGCCTCCACTGTGGCAGGTGGAGCCTCTAGAGTTGTGATGTTTGTGTGAGGGCTGGTGATGCATCCCTCAGACGTGCAGGCTATGATTGAGTAGCTGTAGAATAGAATAGAATAGAATGAAAGTTTAATCAGCTCTATCAAAAAAATATGAATTTGTTTGTGGTTATTTGGAGTCCCCACAAGGAACAACACAATAGTATGAGTAAAGGCAAGCAATACCTATATGTTGAAAAAGGCAGGAGGTCTTCGTTTGTGTAGTTGAGGACAGTAGGGTCAAAACTAAATGAGAAACTGACATTGTTTCTCTGAATCCTGTAGGACTGAAGTATCCCATTGGGCTCCAAAGGAGGACTCCAGGAAACCAACACCTCACTGGGCTGGCCTTGGAGGTGACTCACTGTCGGGGGAGCTAGACCACGAGGAGGGGCCTGTCTGGTTGTCACAGTTACCCAGGGGCTGCTGGTGTTTCCAGCAGGGTTGTGAGTCCGAACACTGAACTCGTACTGTGTCCAGGGCCGCAGACCAGTGACTGTATACGAGAAGGTGTCTGCATGTTGTGGGGATGATTCTCTGAACAGCACCTGTTGGAGACAGTTGATGATGTTGTACGGTAGGAACACAATTTTATTTGATAACTCCCATTTACATGGATATTGGTGGCACTGGGGTATTATATCAGGATAACTGATAACTGTCATATTGACCATCAAAATCACTGCCAATAACTTCAGAGATGTGTCTTTAGTTTCACCTACCTTTCCCCTTTCAATATCCTCTTCGTAACTTCTTCCCCTCCCCACTTCCTCCAGACTTCTCCCAAGTAAGAAATACTCTCCAATTGGCCCGTTGGGCTGAGAAGGAGGGCCCCAGGTGAGTGACACACTATCTGGGCCAATAAAGAGAGGCCTGGGAGGGGGCTGGGAAGCGGGTGGAGCTGCTGCTGTGGTGACATGCTGAGGCGGGGTGCGTGTGCAGCCTGCTAAGGTGCAAGCTTCAAGAGTCAAAGTATACATGGTCCATGGCTCCAAACGACGAAACAGGAAGTTGCGCGATAGTCCGCTGAATTCCAGGTTCCCCTCACTGTACAAGTTGTACATCTGGAAAGGAAGAGACAGAAAGCAGGCAAGAGAAAAGAAAAGTAAGCGGTGCAGTGGGAGAGGAGGAGAGGAAGAGAAGACGTATTGTAGGTGGGTTATGCGGAGCAGGTGAGAGGAAAGAAGAGAGAAAAAATGTCATACTGCAAGTACGTGGTAATGGTAATGTGCACATAGTATGTATCAGAATATATGGCAAGTGTGTCCATGTATATGTGAATGAGTTGCTGAATTACATGAGTGTCTTGTAAATTGGTGACTTATAAGTTTACTTGTTGGCTTTTGTATGTGTCTATATATCATTTTGTTATCTATCTGATGTTTCTACTGTGTCTTCTCCTATGTGAGACTGATTTTATCTGAGGATCTCCATGCCCTGCGTCACCTGCTCAATGCTGTGTATACATCTGGTATGTGTCCTGTGTTTTTGTAGTGTGCAATGAATGTACCGTGATGATCCCATTTGGAGCACTCGGCTGATCCCAGCTAAGCAGTAATGCTCTGCCCTGCTCTCTCTGCTCCACTGTGAAGTTAGCCAGGCCAGCTGGAGAAGCCTCCAGGGTCCTAATGGCTACCCATGGACTGGACACACTACCTGGAGGGTTGCAAAACATCTATACTCAATGGAGTGGTTCAATGGTTGATGCTGATATTAGGGATGCACCGATACCGATACCGGATCAGATATCGGGCTGATACTGACTCAAATAGCTGGATCGGATATCGGTGACAATGAGGCTGATCTATTAAATTCAATTTTATGTTTATATACTATAAACTTTATATACTAGAATTTTAATTCCTGTTTACGTTTTGACCAATTTGTTGCTGCATTAAAAAGGTTTACACTTGAATTATAATTCCTGTTAATTTTGAAGATTTTTTTTACCAATTTGCTGGTATACGATTTATTATTTTAATAATAAATAACCTCACTAAATTTATATATGTGTATTTATTTGTTACATTTTGTTTTTACAAAGTTAGGAAAGAAATGTATAAGTGAAGCCTGATGTTGCCTTACACATAAAAGAATGATCCCAGTCACTTTCACACAGTGAGTCATACAGCTTATTAATTAAACACTGGTGTCTGATCGGTACTCAGTATCGGCCGATACCCAAAGCCCAGGTATACCTAACGGTATCGGGACTGAAAAAATCGGATCGGTGCATCCCAAGCTGATATTATTTACTCCTGATATTTAAAATGTGTTACTGATCATAATCAACTTACCTGCGTCGTTCACAGCTTCCACTCGTAGACTATACTGACGGTACGGTCCAAGACCATAGACTGTTGCTTCTAGGACTGAACCCTGATAGAGAGAGAGAGACCAAGGTGTGATATACTGTATAGAGAGATGGAATCGGTATCGGCAGAGAAGTAAGAAAAGGAAAAAGTAGGAGAGGGGAATGAGAGTTGTAGGGAGGAGGAGGTATGGGAGAGAAAAGAGGGAATACAAAGGAGTGATTGGGCAAGAGTTAAAAGGAGCAGAGACTGAAAGGGGAACGGCAAAGTGAGTAGCACGCCACAGCAAGAGAAGAGAGCGAGTTAGTTACACAAACAAATCCTGCATGAATAAAAACCAGTGCATTACTCATTAAAATGGGGAATGAAAAGGAACACTGAAACAATGGCGAGCTAAGATGACATGACATGGGATTTGTGATATCAACATTTCAACATACAGGCTCCGCCATGGTAAAGTAAGTAGACACCAGAGAAGTGGCAGAGACAGAGAGAGACTGGCAGGCAGACAGCCGTCCCTTATGGGTGAATTCAAAGCTTCCAGATTGAGTGTTTATGTCACACATGCACCCTTTCATATCACACACACACACACACACACACACTGAGAGACACAGGCAGAGTGAGTCTGCCAGTAGCTTTAGGCAGTGGGACCAAGCCCAACATCCTGGCAGACACAGGAGCAGTGTGTATGTGTGTGTGTGATACAGTGGGAACGCCATTTACTAATTGATAAGAGACACACTGTTGTTTCAAAAGGCCCTGGCGTGCGATGACATGGTAGTCAGGGAGCACTGGGCTCCATGACTGCCTGTTTGTTTGTTTGTTTATGACTGTGAGCTTTAAAGCAGCTATGAGAGTGATGTTTCTCTGTGTGAACATATGTATTGGTGAGGCTATATGTTTTCATGTGTTGAGTCTGCAGTTTTTTTTTTTTTAATTGTCTGTTCAGGATTGTATGCTTTCTCATAAGCAGGCATATGTAAAGAGATTAACTGGTAACCCACTTCAATGCAGCGGCAAGAGGATCAAAAAGGCTCAAATTCAAACTGAATCAAATGAAAACCCTGACAAATCACCGTAGCGTGGCACCAAGGATGAACTGTCTGAACAACAACCAGAATGCATGTATTCACTGTTTTCATGCCTGGGAGCCAACGTGTTTTTCATCCACAGTAAAATAGGATTAATAAGCCCCTAGACACCTAGACACAAGCTAAATCCTCCTGCAAATCACAGCACTTCTTAGTAGAGAGAGAGAGAGGGATGCAAAGAGAGAGAGACAAGGGTGGAGGAAGATAGGAAGAGAAAGGGGCGGTGGGAGTGAGAAATAAAGGCCGAAAGAAATAAAGAGATTGAAATGAAATGAAGTACACATAAGTAAGAGCAATGCAGGATAGAGAATTAGAAAAGAGGGATATAAAAGAGAATGAGGTGAGTAAGTTAATAACTGATGAAGGAAATGAGAAAAAGGAGAGACAGAGGGCGGGGGGAGTGTGAGAGAGAGTAAGACAGAGAGAGAGAATTACCGTCTTGTGGTTGTATGCCTCCACCAACCACTCAAGTTGGGCTGGGCACCTGTAGCTGGCTCTATGAGGCCCATTGAAACACCTTCTGCTACACAAATAATCTCCTCTCAAAAATAAATTCATAAAAATGATGTCATGTTTGTTGGTCGAATGTTCTAAGTTGCACTACAGTCATGTGTAATATAAATGTTTTATTTTATGTATAAATCAGGGGACAAGCACTGATGAATATATAGCCTGAAAATATACAGCAAGTTGGCTGATTTTATATGTTGGTCCAAATATAGTTTTTGTTGTTTGGAGTTACATGTTAGTCATCTAAAGAAAATTATTAAATTTAAAACACCTGAACATTTCTTTCAGCAACATTTTGCAGGTTTATTACAAGTCTAAAGTGGCTTAAGAAGTTAAGGCAAGAGGGTTTATTTAGTGTTACAAAGTCTTTCAAAACACAGCCGCAATTCACGGTTTTATGGGAAGGAAATGCATTAGAATATTTGAAAACACAATGAAGAGAAAAATATAATTTGGAATAAAATATAATAGTCAAAATGATGACTTGACCCCTCGGGGCCTGCGAGCCTCTTTGGTAATCTGTCTTTACATCCATGTCTGTCCAAAATGTCATCACTTCATCATTTTATCCTATTAGACATTTGTGTGAAATTGTCATAATTAGCATATCAATTCTTGAGTTAAAGCCAAACATTTTTTGGAAACCGTTTTTGAATTTGAACAAATTCGCTCAAGGCGTTCCTGAGATATCACGAGAATGGGACGGACGTGAGATCACAGTGACCTTGACCTTTGACCACCAAAATCTAATCAGTTCATCCTTCAGTTCAGGTAGACGTTTTGGCCAAATTTTAAGAATTTCCCTGCAGGCGTTCCTGAGATATCACGTTCACGAGAATGGACCGGATGGACGGACAACCCGAAAACATAATGCCCCCGGCCCCGGCTGTCGCCGGCACGGAGGCATAAAAAAGATGGAAGAAAGCTAAAGTGGGAGAGAAAAAAAGATAGATGTGGCAAAAGGGAGAGACAGATTAAGTGAGCGAGAATGAGAGATCTCTCTACCTTAAAAGCCAGTGAAATATGTGAGGCATGTGGCCTATAAAGCGGTTAACATATGCACATTGTCAATAGCAGCATCTGGCGCTCGCAGCTTTTATAGGAGCATGGAGACTCTGCTACACGCCTCTAGATGGCAATACATTCAAACACTTTATCACTGAAACACACCACATAAACGGCCTCCTAACACTCACTCAACGCACACACACAGACACACACAGACACACACAGACACACACACACACAGACACACACACACACACACACTCAACAATCAAGCGCTATGAAATTCACCACCTCAGCCTGCTAAGCGCACACAAACACACACACATGCAGCTCTGCATACAGGCAGTAATCAAATGGTGCAACACTAAAACACACTACTATTACATTACATTAACAGCTCCCTCAATAACTATTTCTCTCTCATACATACACATGTGCAGAGACAGACACACAAAACACGTTCACAGTATCTTACAATGCATATATTAAGGAACATGTAGGCAAACACATACACACAAAACTAGGAATGATGATATGAATAACAGAGTTAAGGTCAATTTAATTACCACTACGGTGGTCAATCAATTAAAATATGTAATCGTTATTTATCGCATTATTGTCCATAGTTAGTCACGATTAATCGCAAATTAATCACATTTTCTATCTGTTCAAAATGTACCTTAAAGGGAGATTTGTCAAGTACTCTTATCAACATGGGAGTGGAATATGCTTGTTAACAACACAAAACAATGACAGATATTGTCCAGGAAAAGTACTGCAATTTATCATAAAGAAATATGCTCCAATCATAAAAAGGCAAACTGCAGTCCAACAGGCAACAACAGCTGTCAGTGTGTCAGTGTGCTGACTTGACTATGACTTGCCCCAAACTGCATGTGATTATCATAAAGTGAGCATGTCTGTAAAGGGGAGACTCGTGGGTACCCATAGAACCCATTTTCATTCACATATCTCGAGGTCAGAGGTCAAGGGACTACTTTGAAAATGGCCATGCCAAAATGTACCATAAGTTGGAGCGTTATTAAACCTCCTTCGAGACAAGCTAGTATGACATGGTTGGTATCAATGGATTCCGTAGGTTTTCTAGTTTCATATGATACCAGTATCTTCAGAGTCCCGATTCAACCTAAAAATCACAAGTTGCGTTAATGCGTTAAAGAAATCAATGGCGTTAAAATGAATTTGCGTTATTTACTGTATTATAGTCGTGTTAACTTTGACATCCCTAATTACCACTAACCTCTGCTGTGAAGGTTAACAGGAGTATAGAAAATACTAGAGACCATTCAGTTGGAATAGACTTTTCCAACCTTATATGTGTGCGGTTTCTGTCATGTATAATACATTTGTACTTTATGTATACAGAATCTGACCTTGATGTGTGTAAGCTTAAACAGTAAGTGAAACATATCAAGCCATGTTTCTGCACCAATTTTGGGGCTAGAGCTATAGTGCAATTTAAAAATATTTATGATTTCACAGTAATATTTAGGCTGGGTTCTAGTGAAGGATTTTACATTTTTTGTTGCAGCATCAGCAAAACGATAGCTGTAATGATTGTCCAAGACTGTAGCAGCAAAAAACAGTTTCTGTTTTAAGAAAATGGCCAACCTATGAAGACCACATGAAGAGCTACGATGTAAAATATGAAAGCAAAAAAGTTCTCGTCAACCTAAATTCAGTGTACATGTGTGTGGATGATCAAAGTCACTAGTTAATCATGCCAAATGCAAAAGAACAGAGAGGGAGCAAGGAGTCGAGAGAGAGAGAGAGAGAGAGAGAGATGGGGTGGTGGGGGGGTTCAGAGAGATTTGCACAGATGTAAAGGAAAGAAAGAGTAAACAAGACAGAGGGAGAGGAAAGGAGACAATGATAGGGAAAGAAGAGAAGAGGTCTCGCTAATTTATACATTAAAGAGCCCTCAGATCTTACATGGTTCAACGCAACTTAGCATTGAGGGCAAGGAAGCAATTTATTCAATCTTTTATTTCCTCATTCCGTCTTCTCTTTGGTGTGTGAGCTGAGCTACAGCAGGGGTCCTCTGGACAGTGTGTGTGTGTGTGTGTGTTTCTACATGTGGAGCCTTTATAAAAGGGTCAGTGTGCATGTGTGCTCCTTGAACCTTGTGCAAATATAATGGTATCGGTGTTTATTTGATTGCATTTGCATGTATCCTAACAAGCCCACATCTGCATGCATCTTGTTTTGTACCCACGTGTCCCTAGCAAGTGCACAGCTATGTGTGTGTGTGATATTCAGGTGGAGAGGCATGGTGCGGCCGGGGGGACAGTGTGTGATACTAATTAAGAATAACCATGTGTATTTGTCAAAAGAATTATGCTGATTATCTCACAAAGGCCCCAGCACTGGGCCCCGCAGAGAGACAGAGACAGAGAGACGGACCAACATTAGCATATGGCTACACACATGCATGCACGTACACACACACTCTCTCTTTGTCTCTCTCACACACACACACACACACACACACTAGACGCGCAGGTAAAAGTAAAGTGAGTGCCTAAGAACATACACGAAAGAAGCATGCCTAATGATAGTTGAATGGGGTCCACTTGGTCTGCCTTCAGGTTGTTTCTCTTCACAGGCCTTCTCTGGCCTCTCTGCTCTGTCATATTAAGTCCTGGAGAGATAATAAAGCACCCCGCTGTTTCACCTTTTTTTATGTGCCTTAGTTCTTTCACTCTGTGGTAAAACATGCTATGATCAGATAAGCTTAAATTCAATCCGATTCAGCTCGAATTCAATTCAATTCAGTTCTTTAGTCCAGTCTATTAGTACAAGCTGTGCCCTGACCAGCCCTGTGAGAGCAGTAATTGTTTTCGGAGGTTTCTGAGGTGAGCCAGTGCACCACACGCTGCTCTCTCGCGCCCCATGCCAAGCTCTCAAGCCAAGTTTGTGTGTGTGTGTACGTATTTATGTGTGCATGCCTAATTCAATGCTGCTGGAACAATTGCCCTATGTCTGTTTGCAAATGCCCTGCGTGGGTGTCCCTGCAAGTCAGTGTGCGTTAGACAAACCCTGACACATACAGACGACTGTGCGACACATACACACACATACAGAAACACACACACACACACATGAACACACAGAGTGCCATTAGGCATGTGTTTTGTCTGTGGCCAGCACAGACATAGAGAGGGACTGCAGGGGTCTGGAACAGGCAAGCCCACTTCACACCGACAGCCATGATTGGCTTTGGCGGCTCTAGACCCCGGGAACAGCATATTTGGTGTGTATATATGTATGTGTGTGTGTGTGTGTGTGTGTGTGTGTGTGTGTGTGTGTATGTGTGTGTGTGTGTGTGTGTGGTCAAATTCTGGTAAGTAAAGGAACAGTATGCTTAAAATCCAGAGATATCTCCTGAAATTGAAATGAGTGTCTATGCATGCAATTTTATCTAAGCTTTATTTCATCAGGCAGGGCAAGTTTTTCTTTTACAAAAAAATGCCTATGTCTGACTAGTTGGTAAAACAAATCCAATAAAAAAAAAACTGATTTTCTTTTGTACAAGCAATTTCCAATCAAGGGCTGTAAAATAAGTTACTATCACTGTTACTACAAAAATCCTCTTTCTCTATTTTTGGATTTTTCTGTCTTTGGATGGGTAGAGAACGCGAACTGAGGTCACTTTTTAACACTTTTAGGGCAGTGAATTTAAGATTTTTCACATAGCAACTTATGCTCGGGGCAGCATGATGGTGCAGTGGTTAGCACTGCCGCCTCACAGCAAGAGGGATCGAACCCTGCAGGTTCAAACCCAGCTTGGGGCCCTTCTGTGTGGAGTTTGCATGTTCTCCCCGTCTAGCCTAGCTGGGATCGGCTCCAGCCCCCCCCGCGACCCTGAATAATATAAGCGGTTACAGATAATGGATGGAGGCTTATCCTGGAGGTCAATATAGAGTACTGCATGAAAGAGAAAGAAAAACACAACACCCAGTCGATGAACATAATGCAAATGGCCAAATATAAATATAAATACAAGGCCTCCTCGAGACTACAGTCAAAAGTACAGCCTCCATAACAAACACTTGACAACGATTCAGTTACAAATGTTCACACACACACACACACACACACACACATACACACACTTGTGCACACTGAATGGACTCAGTCATCACAAATATACAAAACTCCTTTTTTTCCTCTGCTCTTATAAGCACTCACACTCAGCATTCCTCTAAAGTGGTGACCATCATATCGCAGTTGCTGCACTAAACACCCATTAGGACAAGTGGAGAGCACTACACTGGATGGTGTGGCCTCTTCACAGGCAGACACACAATAACACACAACCTGTCATTACTGAGAGGAAGAGAGTGAGTGAGAGAGAGAGAGGAAGAGGAAGTAGGAGAATATAAACTCACTTGAAAAAAAATCACTTGAAAGGGAGGTAGACAGAAGAAGAGGGAATGGAGGGGGTAAAGATTGTGGATGAGAATAACATAAAAACTGTAATTTGTGACAGAGGTAGAGAAAACCCAGATGGAAATTGAGTGATGGAGGGAGAACTGAGCAGACGGAGGAGCTGTGAAAAAGACGAGGAGACAGAGGGAAAGATTGCATTGAGGAGAAGCGGGAGTGTTGCAGCCTGATTATTTGGCTGTTTATGCAGAATGCTGAGAGCCCTCCAATCAGAGTTGGAGACCTCGAACTAAGGGGTCTGATAGGCCGAGAGCCCAACGAACTCTGCATCCGAGTGTCTTTATTCTCTCCTATGATCCTTCCTTCCTCTCTTCACCTGTCTCCTCTTCCCCTCTCAACCTCCTCATCCCTCTCTCCTCACCCTATGTGCACTCAACTCTGCATTGCTCGCTTGCCTCCACTCCTTTGTCTCCCTCATTTGTTAAAGGGTGTCACTGAGAGCAAGGGCAAAGCCTCGTCATTCCTATTCCTTTGACCACCCTCGATCCTCCACTCTTCGGTGGTTAAGCGACGCAAAGAGGATAACTGAACAGAAAGTAAGAGAGGGTGCAAAGCAACAAGTGCAGGAGTAAAGCTGTTGCCCCTGTTTCCATGCCACAACAGATTTAACCAGCAGGTCAGTCTAATTCAAATACATCATGTAAAGTATTGATAACTGAATATTTACTGTATGTAATACACTAACTATGGATAAGTACCTCATACAACCCCACTTTAAAACACCCAAACTATCCCTTTAAACGTGGCATTATTACATACAGTATGTCCCACACAATGAAAATATTTTACATATCATCAATTTAGTTGTTCTCTGCAAAACAACTCTGAGGAAACAATGGAGCCTGTGGGGCCCCTCAATCAGATGCTTAATGCTGAAATAGATTTAGGTCAACTGGGTCGTGTATAGCGGCTAACTGGGTCGAGTATAGCAACCGACTGGGTCGAGTATAGCAGACGACTGGGTCGAGTAGAGCGGCTGACTGGGTCGAGTAGAGCGGCCGACTGGGTCGAGTATAGCAGACGACTGGGTCGAGTAGAGCGACCGACTGGGTCGAGTATAACGACCGACTGGGTCGAGTATTGCAACCGACTGGGTCAAGTACAGCTAAATGTTTGCCATGGGTCCTAATTTAAAGTATCAAACACAGATATAGCAGACAAAGATTTCCTCATGTGCTCTGTCTATTTTCGTTTTAAATAATATGCAAATTAACTCTAACTTTCCTAAAATAATAATCTGTTTATTTTTCTTCAGATGACATTAATTAGATAACAAATAATGTTTTAAGAAGAAATGAGTTAACATTTTGCTATGATGGTTGTTTCTTACTGTAGTTTATTCTTGGGTACCAAGGGGCCCCAGTCGGTCTTCCTTGTATGTCAAATATGTTGGTAGGATGAGGGTTAAGAGGTGCTGGTTACTTTTGGTCAGAGCGAGGCTAGCTGTTTCCCCCTGCTTCTAGTCTTAATGCTAAGCTAAGCTAACTGGCTGTAGCTTCATATCTATGCAACAGATAAGAGAGTAGTATCAATCTATTTTATCCAACTCTCAGCAAGAAAGCAAATTAGGTATATTCCCCAAAATGTTGAACTACTTCTTTACTTCCGGTTAGCTCACAACCAGGAAACATGCCAGCAGAGCTAATCTCAGTCCTTTTGGTGATGCTCACATTTTTACTTTGCATATGAGCAGATGAAACTGTTTCCTATTTGATCACATCCTCACTGTCCAAATCCAAGCAAACCCATGTGTCAGTCTGAAACACATGCCATCATACAGTATTCTCAAACTATGCATCTATATTCATACTGTGTTCACACCATGTGTTTAACACTGTGACTTTTATCCAAATCGAATCATTCGACGCACCTGCAGACCATTCATGTCTAAGCTCACACCACATATTCTGATAACATACATACTTTTATACGTCTCCCAACTGCGCATGCCTGAATACACACATTCGGACTGTGTAGGCGACACACACACACACACACACACACACACACACACACACACACACACTGAAACCTCATGTCGGCTTTGAGACACAGTTCGCCGGCTGGCCCTCGCTGTCCCGCACTCTCTGACGGGCTCTTAATGGTAAACTAACAGATTGTAAACATGCTGCTAGCTCTCTCTCTCTTTCTCCACTCTTTATATTAATCACTCTCTCTTTCCCTCCATCTCTATCCCTCCATCTATCTCTCTTCTTCCTTCGCTCTCCTCTTCTCTCACCTCTTTCACTTCCCTCTTACCCCTGTTCACTTCATCCTTCCTCCTCTATCCCCATCCCTTCTTCCTCTCTTCCCTCTTCCTCTCTCTCTCTCTCTTTTCCTGGGGTATTTTTTAAACAATGTGTCCTTCATGTACGGTTGGTTACGGGGTGTACAGAAGGACATCATTAGCGCTGGTGGTTAAGCTGTAATTTACACCATTACCGAGGTAGGGGCCATTTTTATTGCCTAGTAAATTTCAGCTCTGAAATATTTAGACCATATGGCTCAATTTGTGTAATAACCTTAATTTCCAAGCACCCTTCAGCTCCCTTCAGCGCCGGCTGTTGTTGGCGGATGGCGGAGTGGTGTGTGTACACATTCGTATGTGTGTGCACGGTTTGGGGATGGAGCACACACACACACACACACACACACACACACGCACGTGCGCGCATACACGTACACAGAAACGTGGACATGGCAAAAATGTTAACGCATACTCTACACATAACCTCTTACATACACATTACACACTCTCTCTTCCACACACTCTCACTGATTCATTCATTCACACACACTAAAACACACGCACACACACACACACACACACACGTATGTATGCATGGCGGTAGCAGATTAATAGGGTGTCAGCTTGTGTTTGGGTGAGGGAGCGTCAGGCGTCGGCCAGATGGTTCTCAGGGATGATGACTGTCAGGGGTCCTGCTCTGATCAATGGGATGTATTAATACAGCACACGTGCACACACTCTGACACACACGCACATTGTTGCACATACACATACAAACAAAAATATGTTATGCATGCACACAGGCACACATGCAACCATATTCAGACATACGTATCCACATAGAGTAACACACGCACAGACATATGTATGCACGTGGTCTAACTTCACCAGTGATCCCAAGGGCCACAGTGTAACATCTGGAAGAGCCGAGGGAGGGAGGAAAGGACAGAAGAGTAAAGGGGGAGAAAGAGGGAGGTGGTAGGCAGGAGGATTTAAATAGTGGATGGAGGGAGAAAAGATCAGTTAGTTAGAGATGCAAGGGAGGAGGGAAGAGTGACTGGAAGAGGGAAAGGAGGTGCAAAGGGAGTAAGGGAAGAGATTGAGGAGGTGTAGAGAAGGGTTAAAGGTGGAAGAGGTAAAAGAAGGTTGTAAAAGCGGTGAGAGAAGAGGGCAGACGGAAAAGAGGAGCTGAGGAAATTCTGGGTGTGGTGAGGAGATGTACGTAGAGGAATGGGAGGGTGTAGAGAAAAAAAGGACAGACACCGAAGAAGGGAGGGAGTAAGGGGGGAGAAAATGAGAGAACAGACCGAAAAATGTGGTAGAGTTGCATGGTAATGAACGATGTGAGCAGAAACAGACAAGGAAAAAAGGGTGAAAGATGAAAGAGAGGAGAGGATCGTCGGGAGGCATGAGGTGAGGGCAGGTGTGTGAGACAAAGGTGGAAGTTTAGTTGACCACTGAAGCCCTTGGCCAGAATTTGGTGAGAGCAAAATGATCCTGATCCATAGATGGGAAATGCAAACAGTGCAGGAAAAAAAGAGCTGGATGGAGGGATGGAAGAAGGTGGGAGAAAAATAAAGAGTGAACACATTTAAGTGGAGAAAAGAGGGAGGACAGAAAATAATGAAGAGAAATTTAAAACAAAAGAAAAAGTAAGAAAGAAAACTTGACAGGGTTGTGTGAGTGACTAACATGTCTGTCAGAAATGTGTAAAGCATGGAGAGTGTGTGTGTGTGTGTGTGTGTGAGAGACTGTGTGTGCGCCAGGCAGCGTGTAGGGGTCTAGTGAGGCAGGCCGCCTGCGCTTCGTACCCTCATTCCGTCCGATTGCCATGACGACCCCATTAATCAGCCAAGCTGGCACAGAGCAGGGTTCCCAGCCCAGCCTGAGATCAATACACACACAAATACACACATACCAAATGGACACAGGCACACACACACACACAAACAATACATCCACAAACTAAGAAATTATGAGCAGAAAAGAATGAGTGGATGAGTGAACATTAAGGAGAGAAAAAAGTTGACTAAGTGATGATGAAGAAGTGAGGATGAAGCATACAAGAGAAAACAAAATCTCTCCTTAAGGCTGAAAAAATAAAGATGTTCCTACTATAGGAGTAGAATTTTTAATAGTTTTAAACGCTGTTATCAAAATGTCCCTTTCCCTGCCTCCTAGATTATCCTATATCATCCTTTTAACTGATTTTCTGTTGTTTATCTCTTAAACCTCAAATTAATTAAGTGTCAAACATCTAACCAATATACCAAAAATCATCATCAGCACAAAGTCAAGAAACAAATATCACAAAATCCTCTGCATCCCGCTTTTTTCAAGTTTGCTCAGAACTTTGTTTCTTTGTGTATTCCTAAACAACGCAGCGCATGTGGCGTAGGCACCTGCGTGACAAATGACCGTCACCGAAATAAGTCTATGCCATGTCAATGAGCCTCTCACACATACACAAACTCGCACACGCACACACACAAACACAGAGTGTTCCATATCAATGAGAAGGTGAAAGGTCTCCATTTACATCTTGTATTAATTATGAGTGACAAGCCAAAGGTCACCGAGGGAGAAGAGGCCACTCGTATGGACAGAATATAGATCTATGCTTCTTCCTCTTCTCCCCCTTTCCCTCTCCTCCCTCCTCTCCCTATCTATCACTCTGTCTCGCCCCCCTCTTGTTGCTTCACTTGTCTTCCCCCCCCCCCCTCTACGCTCTTTTGGTCTTCTTGCTCCTCTTTTCTTTTATCTTTCTTGCCTTCTCTATTAACTGTCTTTGTTCTACCAATCTATCTCTCTGTCTTTTGCCTATTATGTTTTTATCTCCACTCCTCTTTTTCTCCATGTCTCAATCTTTGAATCTCTATCTCTTTTGATAATGTTTTTGTTTATTCTCTTAGGCCTTTACACACTGGGGTGTTTATTTTTTATTTCCTGCAATTAATTCCCACGTCAATATATTTTTTGTCATGAGTACTTTTGCACAGTATGCAGTGTATAATAATACACACAGAAAAAGCGACATACTTTTCTTCTGAACAAGGCCGATTTCTCTGAGCTTTCGCATGGCGAATAAAGGCATCAACCGGTCACTTTGTGCGGAATAGGTTGAGTCCTATATTTATGAAACCACAACACAGAGGCTCCGAAGTCCGAACCAAGACGGCAAACTTTATTACTCCTTTCAACTTTGACAAAGGCAAAGCCTGCTTACTGAGCTGCCAACTCATACTTAGACTAGATGACGTCCATTGACAGTAGTATGTGTGTGTACGTACAGTATGTGCGTAACTCTATGTGTGGGTATGCTTGTGTGTCTGTGCTGTCTGTGTCTGTGTCTGTGTGTGTGTGTGTGTGTGTGTGTGTGTGTGTGTGCATTTCCTGTGTTGGAGAACCAGGCATGGTACAGACTGGTGGGAAGGGCCTTGGAGAATAGCAGGCCGTGGGCAGTGTGTGTGTAAGTGTGTGTGTGTGTGTGTCTTCAGGCCCCTCACTGGCAAACAGATGGTACCAGCACCACAGGTAATGTCCAAATTTCTTCACATGCATCACAAATGACAATAGACACACACATACACATACATACTCTATATATTATATATTATACATGTACATTTACAGACATGTTTGCATATGTCTCAAGTGGTGCAGCTGTGTGCAGCTCTGGTCAAATGATAATAAGAAAACAACATGTGATCAAGCAGATGACAGTCCTGAAAAATAAATGCATCCTCCGTGCTCCCATCATCCAGCATTCACTATGCGTGTGTGTGCATCTATGTGTATGTGTGCATTTACCTCCACAGTGAGAGCAGTAACTGCAGTTGAGTTGAGCGTTGGGTCCTGTTGGTGCTTCTTGTAAACCAGTCTATAATGGGAAATGAGACCGTTGGGCCATCCCGGTTCACTCCATTTCAGATGGGCTGAGTATGCACCTGTCAAAATTCACAGCACGTTGGACTGTTGCAGTGATTCATACAATACAAGAACATTTTGATCAGTTTTCATGTGACTTTGTGAACTCACCGGTGGGCGTGACAGTGGGAGGGGCCATATCTTGTGGTTCTGCCTGTAAAGTCTGAACTAAAGCCCACTGGCTAAGAACTGAGCCTTTGGAGTTGTGGGAGTGAACCCTGTACTGCAGGTAGCTGAAGGGTCGCAGGGCAGGGCTCGCATCAACAAATTTAAGTGGCCCACTGGACCAGATAAAAACCAGCAACTCCTCCTCTGTTCCTACTGGACGCCTAAAACAGAATAAATACTTGGATTAGCCATTCATGAAAACATTTATTTATCTTAAATTTGAATGCTAAAAGTTATGTTAAATTGAAACCATTTACTTGAATTATGCTTGAATCAAAGAAAAAAAGTATTTTCAAGTAAGTCACCTAAGGGCACTTTCACAAGCCATAGTCTGTTTGGTTAGTCCAAATCAGAGTGAAATTTATACTTTTGGTTTGTTTTCTATTTAGTCTGGTTCGGTTTCACATTGTACAAATTAAGGCGGACCAAATAAAGAAAATCATTTGCTGAGGGGCGTGTACGTAGGAGCAAATTCATCTTTTTTGTCTCGAGACCTGCCGCTTCTATGCAGGGAATCGCAGACTTTGATATAACGTTTTTTCACTTTGACTGGACACTGATGGACTGTACGCATGAATCCCTTCTCCTCCAGTTTATCTTGAATGACTTTATTTAGCATATTCTGTACGCTCTCTTCGACCCAGATATCAAGCAAACATCGGACTGCTGCAGAAGTCCAGGTCAGTCCTCTCCCACTCATGTTAACATGTCCATTTCAACAAATGCCTACACAGGCAGTCTGCGTTTTCGTACGCTTGGAAATGGCCCGAGACCACCTCACACAAGCGGTTTCAGACCGGTTGTTTTGGTCCGCACCAGAGTGCAAATAATGCATTCACAACTGCCCAAAAGAACCACACCAGAGTTTGATTAAAGCGGACTAAATGTTGGCTTGTGAAAGCGACCTAAATGTATTTCAGTATATGTTAGTACACCTCAGTGTACTGAAAATAAGCAAACTTCGTTTGTGTGGAATTGAAATAAAAAATGTAACATCACGTCTTAAACATCGTGTGTAAGTAAGACCCTGGCTGATGCAAGCAACCTGATGTCTTGGTAAGCCCCTTTGTCTGTGATTATCTAGGGTTTCAGGTGTGAGTGGGAGAGAGAGATTTTCCTATTTTATCCAAGTCCCTGTCTGCCTGAGTCTGATCATGCCAGGTGTGTCAGTGTGTGTGTGTGCGCAGCTATGCTAATGTGTGTTTCCTGAGGACTTAAAGGGCTTAGTCTGGTCTGACCCTGCATACAGATCACACACTCTTTGGTCAACAAGCAGACCACGACCTTCAGCATGCATTAATACATATGCGTAGATGCACACGCACATGCACACGCACACACTACGTAGATTGGTAAGCAGACAGTTGCCTGAAGATAAATCACTAAACGTCTACGCTTTTCTGTATGTAAAGATAAATAAGTATATTATATGTATGCACAGAGAATGTGATTTATGTCTGTTACTTCTGGTTCATTAGTGTTGTAGTGATAGACTGAGTAAATAATGGGAACATATTATTACATTGTATGAATACATGAGAATGTGAAAGCTGCTTTTTGTATGTTGTAGTTGTTTCTATGTGTGTTTGTCTATACTTCACAATCCACTTTCTCATTATCAAAAAGCCTTGCCCCTCCAGACAGCCAATCACATGTAAATAAAACACATTGCATGTTCATTTATCTGAAATGGCTGCTTAACTATGATTTTTTTAGCTAAAAGCTATGCTACAAATAAACAAATAGCTGCTTACATCCATGTTTGTGTACAAATACTGCACATCTCGAAGTGCACAACTCCAGCACCAATGGAGACGTTGAAAAATGTGACATAATCTAACAAATTCAAAATTTAGTTTGGAGTTTAGTTTGGAGGTCAGGGCGGGTGGTTGGCCATGTTTGCTTCTCTTAACCTTGAAGGTTTTCTTCCATTTACCTCAACCAAGTGGTTATACAGTAGTTGTCATAACATAAAAATAGAAGTGGCAGATCAGGAAATGCTCGAGTGGTTGATGGAATATGGTTATAAGGGTAACTTTGGAAGACAAGGGCAAACAAAATGTGTCTGTTTGCTCCTTAGATCTCAACCCATGACATCCTTTTTGGTATAAGGTGAAATATTCCCTGAAACCATCAAGGTCTGTGTGATGATTTGAGTGATGAGTGTTTCCAACACCTTTTTGAATCCATACCTCTAAAAATGTAATCTGTGTATATATGTATACAGTAGTGTTTTTTGTGTGTGTATGTTACCTGTATATATGGTAGGATGTGACGAGTCCGTTGGGTTTTTGGGGGGGTGACCAATGGATCTCCAGGACACTGGCTCCAGCTGCCTTTACCGTGGGGGGCAGCAGACCTTCTGGGGCGGTCTCTAAAGTCCGAACATACACCCCCCCTCCTACTCCACACCCGTCTACAGGAGGCCAAACAGAAGCAATTTGTCACACGAATGTCTTCAGTGGGTTTGTTTCTTACATTAGTGAAACAAATACGGTATATAAAAACACCATAGTGATAACTTATATTTCTTTTCCATAAAGGTGTGTGTGGGGGTGGGGGTATATGTGCTGAGCCAAGCCATGAGGTTTTTTAAAACAGAATTTACTGCTGATGTACAAGCAATGGCTGCTCCATTTGGAAAAGATATTGCTATATTTTGTTGCTCAAAAGTTAAAGCTTTTCTGTCTTCATCATACATTGACCTATTATTAAAGGCTGTCCATGTGGAGTGAAAGCCGATAAATCGTGGCAGAGAGTTTGGGCACAAAGAGCATACACACATAAAGTAATTATTTTTCTTTTCTGAATTCTTTCTTGCAGTTCAGACAATCCCCATGGCTGACAATGTGTCCGTTATCTTTCCTCCAACCACACCGCAATCAGCCTCTGAACATTGTCGTGGAACAGTTGATCGCTGATTCAATTGTCTTTTTTTAAAACTAGGAAACAACAGCTAACCACAAATAAAAAAATGGTAAATGCAAAATATAATTGGCACATTTTTGTCAATCCGTTTACTAACACAGCTCTGTTGAGGGCTTAGGACGACTGTTCAGCCTCGGAAGGAAGCATATCACAGGTCAGTGTGGTCATCCCCTTCTGTGAGGCACGGCTAAAGCGAGCTATATCATGCCACTGGATAAAGGTCATTATCAACAATGGTTGAAGATCTCTGTTTAATGATTGGTTAGCCACAAACTGCATCACAAATCTTCTCATCCCTAACATCATGTGATGCAGATGAAAATGATCAGATGAATCTAACAAGGTTTCTTAAGCTGTTATTCACTGTCAGGATTTAAATTTGTTTGGCAATCTTTAGTGGCCACTGAGAATAAATCTGCTTTAACTACCTTCAAACTTTGAATCAGAAACTTTGAAGTGCGCAGCTTTGCAAAGGACAGTGTTCAGGATTATAGAGCTTGTTACGGAGCAAAGCCTATATCAAACAGAACTGCATGGCAACCACAAATAGTGCTGCTATGTGTCCAGCAGTTTCTCTATGCTGAACTCATTAATTTCCTCAGTTTAACAACGTATGAGGCTTCCATTTATTACCATAACTTTCTTCTTTACGGTGCACAACTCATTGTCTTATTAAGGATAGTAAATGTTTTAAACTGACACCAGTATAATCAAATACTTACCAATTTGACAGGCCTGCACTCTGATGTAGTAGGCGGTGAATGGCTCTAAACCCGTCACAGTGAGGTGCCGGTCTTGGCCAGCAGGATGCAATATGGCTCCGTCACTTCCTGGATTTAACAGGATGTTGTAGTTTATAGGCTTGCTGCTGTTGAGCTGAGCTGTGGAAAAGGAGAAAGACACTCGGGATATGATTATCTTTAGTAAGTTATGTTTTTTTGCTGGAATGCATTTAAACCTGAAACAAAAAAGCAGGATGAATGATGTAATTTCACATTTCATCAATCCAGAAGGACGCACCAAACGGACCAAAACAGCAGTGTATAAAAGTGTGACTTGTAGTTATCTTAAGTCATTAGATAGGACTTAGAAAATGCTTTACCTTTGTATTGCCATCAAATCATCGACACTGCACAAGTATAGATGAGTGATATACTTTACACTTGAATGGCCTACAATTGCCTTGATGCCCAGAAAAGCATGTTAAAAGAGGACCTATTATGCTTATTTTCAGAGACATACTCATATTTAGGGTTTCTACTAGAACATGTTTACATACTTTAATGTTCAAAAAAGCTTTACTTTTTCTCATACCGGCTGTGCTGCAGCACCTCTTTTCACCCTCTGTCTGAAACGCTCTGTTTGAGCTCCCGCTTGGCGGGTTTTACGCTGATGCTTTACTTGGTGACATCATCACGTTACGGAAGAAAAGGCAGGACATCAAGCAAGGCGTTTCAGCCAGTTCAGGAGCAGTGTTTATGTGGGGCAGAGTAACTTTGCAGAACTTTAACGTGCACAAAAATATATAATACACTAAAGGAAAAGGAAAAAACACAAAAGCATAGTAGGTCCCCTTTAAAAACAACGGTAAGAATTTTTAACATCTGAAGGTCATTGTCCAATTATAATTGCAAAAAAAGCATTTGGCCTAAATACAATAGGCTGTACCATGCACACTATACTACAAAAAGTATTGTGCTTCTGCTTCATAAGATAAATAAGAGCATAATTATTGATTTAAATTCACTATAGGCTCACTCAAGGAAGTCTTACTCCATGTTACATAATGCCAATTCTTTTTAAAAAGTCATGTTAGGTAACTTTATAATGACAGAATTGTGTTGTGTACAGTATAAAATATAGTTAAGACTAAATATTTATATGATCATGTAAAGTGTACTCAAATTGTTGGATATGAACAAACGTAAGTGATGAAGTAACTATCTGTACAATATATGATTTCCTACAAGTACACCTACATTTTTGTCTTAAAAGCGACTGCTCTTGCCTTCACAAACCTGATCTCACAGCCAGACAAAAACACACAAATGTATACATACAGAAACACCCACACAGATACACACACGCACCTAGACTTTGTTAATATTCTCACCGGAGGTTTTTCCATAATTCAGGCCAACTGTATTGTGATGGGTTATTCAACATTCATGAACTCTGGATATCTCGAGAACGAACTGATTACCAGACAAATGAAAGACTTCAATTATTCACCCCCCCAACTCACATATGCACACATGCATCTACACACACACAGACACACACTTCTGACTTCAGCAGACACACACACACGCGCACACACACAGGGGTCATGATGCATCTCTCTTTGATCAGTATGTTGCTCAGCTATAGAGGTTTAATCGTCACTGTGATATTTAAGTTCTATTATTTACAACCAATCAGCTGCTTTGCCATCTTCTATTTCACATACATGATGCCCATAATTACAAATGCACACGTGTACACTTACATACAACAAAATACATGCACATATACAAAGTGCTCTCCCACACACACACACACAAACACACAAACACACAAAGACAGACACAAACACCACGATGGAGGAATTGATCCTAGAGTAAATGTCTTTTTAATAGCCATACGTCAGTGCTTTTGCAGTCAATGTATGCATATGAAGACACAAACACATGCGCATGTACGCACACACCGACAGTCACACCGCCAGAGAGTCTGGCACGCATACACACACATACGAGTCGAAAACACTCCAGACTCTGGGCTCAGGGAGTTAACCAAGCGTGAGAACCCAGACGATATTTCCTCACCTTTAAAATCAACCCGTAATGACGATAGAATAGGCCTGCCTATGGAAATGTCTTCACAGTGACGTGCACACACACACACACACACACACACACACCCACACACAAATACACATGTATAAAGATGCATGCATAAACACAGACACAAATATACAGAAACAACACACACAAACAACCACACACAACAAAGTGAAGTGTCTTTGCTAGTTGGCCCTATAAGCGGTTTCTGAGATAGGAAATCAGCCTAATGAGAGAGTAATAGTCAATGATAGATGGGTTAGGGCAGACAATCACTGCCCTATAAGCATGAAACTGAGCCCGGAGTGTATGCCCATGTAAACCTGTGTATGTGTGTGTGTGTGTCCAGGTCTTGAGAGGCCAGAAGGTGAATGGAAAACTACTCAGGGATTTTGTTTCAGTCTGACCCCTCTCTTTGTCTCCTATCCTCCTCTCTGCTCAGTTTAATATGGTGAGTATATTTTTTTTATTCTGCCTTGTAGAGCTAATTCCAATAAATGTGACAACCATAGTTTTAATGTTGGTTAGCGTTATTTAGGTTATTGGGAAATCACTTTATGTAGAATCTATTTTTCTGGGAAATAACGGTGGTAAGAAACTGTATGTATCATGTTAACTCAGACCCCAGTTTCTGTGAGAATGAAGGAATTCTACTCATTGTGGGTTTATTATTATCTCCACCAGGAGATACCGAGATCGGTCGTGTGTGTGCATGAATGAGTGTGCGTGTATGTGTGTGTGTGTGTGTGTGTGTGTGTGTGTGTGCATCTCTGTGTCTGTCCACGGCTAATCTCGCATACTGCTGCACCAAACTGCATGATATTTTGGGTGCTCATTTATGGCTGCATGCTCAAGGACCTCTTGTGGTTGCAGTGACTCAAAACACCTTTCATTGTCTCTTTGATACGGCCATTGACTGACTGCTGACTCCTCACTCACTACTCTTAACCGGTCCCCGGCCGGTTCGGGCCATAAGTGATCACACAGGTGAGTACACTGCTCACACTGAAGTATGCTCAAGCGGCGGTCAGGCCGGTCTCAGGGCACCCTGCCACATCTGTCACATCTCCGAAAACATTGAAATAAATTTCCAAACAGGCGCTATTTGGATAAATTGACCACATATTGGGAATCTAAAGGGTTACTTTCTCACCTGAAAACATATTTAAACTAAATAAAATGATATATTAACAGCTTTAGCCTGGCTCAAAATCTTACATCGCTGATGTCCGGTCTCAAGGCACCCAGACACCCAGTACATTGTGGGGCAGGTGAGTAGTGCAGTAAGGTCATACACCTATAGTAGTCTCTAGTCTCACACTAGTAATTCCTGCTAATGTAGAAGACACTAGTTCTGGAAATGTTTTTCCCAACTGTAAATTACTAATTAAATATTTTTGTTTAATAATATCAACATTGCTCCTAAACAGGATAATTTATCGATACTAAAGGGCAACCAGTTTTGATTATATCAACTTTGTTTCTGAGTCTAAATGTTTGAATTGTATGTAATGTTTACATTTTAAAATGTAAATATGACACAACCGCACACAAAAATCATCTTTGACTTTTGAACATGCTTTTGAAATTATTTCCAGAGACAGACGTGATTAAGCACTAGTTACAGAATACACCTCAGTTTATATAAATCATCATTAACAAACATAAACAAGTTAGTTATATCATCAGAAACCAAAACACAGTGTCTTATCGGTGATGCCATTGTGATTCAAACTAAATACTCTCCACTAAAAATGATTTTCATCCATCCATCCATTTAGATAGCTACTCACCAGGAGTTGTCCAGGCAAGAGAGATGGAGTGGGGGCCCGACACTGTCACATTGTGGGGAGGTTGGATCCCAGTGGGGCACGAGACTGGAGTTTGTATAACATATTTGTCACTCACACCGGTCCCACCCCCTGTACTGGCCTCCAGCTCATACACATACCTGAAGAGATGGTAGAGTAAAGAGGGGTGTGGAGAAAGCAGCAAAGAGACGAGGCACGCAGAGAAATGAGGGATCGAGGGAGAAGGAAAGAATATGCAGAAAGACAGTGTTAACAGGGCAGTTTCACATAAAACGGTACCAAAGTATACAGCAAACACGTCAGGACCTGGTCGGGATCACAGCTTACACAGTCAAATAATGAAAGGCAGTTTTATTAATATAGCCCTAATACATATTAAAATGTCTTCGCACTTTCCACCAGTTTCTCACTCGGTCCAATCAGTTTTGACCCAACCTGAAAATACAGGTTTTTTCACGTTGACCCAATTGACCCAATTCATTCTTCTCTGGTTTGTGAACTTGCATACACTCAGCAATACTGTGTGTATTGTTCTGGAGAAAAAATGTAGTACCAGAATTAACTTAGCTCAGCTGCCCATTATACTTTCAGGGAAGGTCAATCCAGCTGTGCAAACACAGTGGTTTCACTGAACAGGAAATCTGTTGGTGTTTTTTACGCCGAGTTATTATGTATTAGAAAGAGCTTGAGTTGCAGCATTGTTGATGAAAATTATCGCTACAGGATTGTTGGGAGTGGTAAACAGGAAAAACTGAGCGTGATATATACTGTATATTTATGCAACAGTGATATACTGTATAATGGCACACAAATGTAATTAAGTGCAAAACACTTTAAAGCTAGGGTTGGTAATCTTGAGAAACTAGCAAGAGTACACTAGATTTTAAAACGTATCCAACTGAGCCCAGTGTTGCCAACACTTTTGCAATGAAAGTAGCTAGCAGCACTAGCTCCATAAGTCCCTAAATCTAGCGAGAAACACTGACAGTTTGTTCTTTCAGGCCTCCCTCCAAAGCCACTCCCCCAAAATTCATTCATCATAATGAACATGAACGGCAAACATGGCTGTTGTTAGTACTCACAGCTGTCAAGCTAGCAGCTTGTGGAAGACTCCGATGACGCGCAATGAGTGGCAATGATTAGACGGGTTTTTTCTTTCTTTTAAGTATTTGATACATTGATTGCTGTCGGGATGGAATGACAATTTCAACAAACACTGTATAATAAAAAAATTATTTGAAAAAAATTCCCAACCCTTGGGGATGGATGTATTCTGTCACTTGTACAATTAAGTCTAAATATTATCACACAGAATTTGTGTCATCACATACATTTTTTGCATGGCAAAAATGGCAATTGTGCAAAAAAAAGCATTAATATCAACCAGGTTGCACCTGCCAAAACGTTTTTTCACCCGCTTTCACAGATGAATAAAAAAATAACTTAGAAAAATGACCCTGGCAGAACTTTTTTTCCTACCCGTTTTACAAATGAAAAAAAAAATGTTTGAAAAGATTATCCTGGCGAAATATTTTTTTTCCACATGTTCTTAACTCATAAGCACAGAGAGAAAAAACAGTTTGGATCAGACTTGGAAAATGGTTCTCCAGAATTTTTTCTCACGTGCCTCTCAGGGTTTTCATAGTTTTCTAGTTGTGATTCATTGATAAATTAAAACAACTGCTGGTCTTGCAGCCGGTCTTCACAAATGGATTTAAACATATGTGTATTGTGTGCACATGACAGTGTGTGTAAGCTCATACAGTGACTGCACTTGAGGTCCATTTCTTCCTCTTTCTCCCTCTCCGTTATACACCTCTATCTCTCTCTCTCTCTTTCATCTGTCTCGCTGCCTCTCTCGTCCCACTCTCTACCTCTCTCGCCCATGACATCATAAGATAGATTTCCCTTTTAAGAGCGTGTGGCTGGCTGGTGCTAAAGCCTACATTAGCTGTGTAAGTGGGCCACCATTTAACATTAAAAGCCTTTAATTTGCTATAAAGTCGGGCACACATGCATTAATAGGCGGTGGTGTTGGGTTATTGTTCCTGTGCAGAGCGTTTTAAACAGGAGGCCATTAGCACTTCTGCAGTGGGTTAGAACGCAGTCATGAAAAGGTATTAAAACTACTCATATGTTACTCTCATAGACACAAGCATAGAGACACACGGAGAAAAACATAAATAAATACACTGAGACACTGTGGAGAGGAGAGATAGAAAGAGAGAGAGAGATCGTGAGAGGAAGAGAGCGAGGCAGAGCCTGAGTGTGATGGAGAGGGAGAATTGTATCATGGCATAAGGTTTCAGTGGGAGAATGAATTTAAACACTTCATCACTGGAAGATATTTACTTAAATGTAAACACCGCCTTGGGATATCAAAAGTAAAATGGTGTGTGTGTGTGTGGTAGGTAATCGGTGAGTGGGGCATTTGCATCTGTTTGGTTGTGGATGTGTGTGTGTGTGTGTGTGTGTGTGTGTGTGTGTGTGTGTGTCCTGCGGGGCCAGCCAGAGAGAATAGGTTAATTCTCTCGTCATCTTAGACACTTCCTGGGCTGCCGAAGCAAAGTGACAGCTAATCAACATTGTCATAAATAATCAATGGCCACTTTGAGCGGTCTCACGCACAGATACATGCGCACACAGAAAGGCATGCGTGGGTACACGCTCGCACACGCGGGCGAAAACACACACAAGACTGCCTGGATAATGGGGCCGGTGCTCCCTGTGTAATTCTTGGCGCAGGGCTAAATTGGGAAAAGAAGGGAATGAGGAAGGGAATGAGGTAAGAGGGAAAGGATGGGAGGGGAGGGGAGGGGAGGGATGGTGAATAGGAAGCGAGACAAGTGATGAGAAGCAAAGGGTCGGGACGGGAATGCCTTCTGGCAGACTACCTGGAATTAGGGAAAATTAAACGTCACACACACATACAGTCCTATCTTCTTCCTTCCTTCCTTTCTCTTTCTCTTTCACACACACAGAGGAGATTGGAGTACTGCAGGGTGTTATCCCAGGAATTCTATTTGGGGTAAGGAGAAATAGTCTCTGGAGAGATGGGGCCAAGGAGAGAGAGGGAGAGAGAGAGGGGGAGACAGAGGGTGGGGGGGATATCATTTTACACTCCCATAATTAAAACAGAAAATCCATCTTAGAAAAAAGACACGGATTAATAAAGGTTAAATGAAAATAAACAGATAAATAAAATCTCCGCTCCAGTGCTGTCTGTAAGCAAAAGCCAAATCTGATTTGTGTTTTAATGTGTGTGTGTGTGTGTGGTAATGTTTGCGTCTGTCATTGGCATGTCAAATATTTGCTCATTAAATGACACAAACAGACGTATACAGAGTGCGGTCCTGAGAGAGAGACACGGATGGGACGATAGGAGGGCTTTTAAAAACAGGGTGACCCCGATATAAACACGCGTACACTCAGACGGGAAAATTTAGGAATTAAAGGGATGATTAATTCTGAAGCTACAAGTGAAGTGTGTTTATGCATGTGTGACTTCTGCATATGTGCGCATACGTTTTGCATTCATGTGTGAGTGAGAGTGCATGCTCTCTACCTGCGGTTTGGCAGGAGTCCAGTGTCGGTATAATTCTGGTCACGGTGGTCGCCGGTAAAAATAGTGTGACCGTCTCTGTTCAGTCTGTACTGGGAGATGTGTCCATTAGGCTGTGGCGGCTGATCCCAGTACAGCTCCACCGCAGAGGTGTTTACTATCAGATGTCTGGGGCTCGACCATACACCTGAGAAGCAAAGAGGGAAAGAATTGAGAGTTTTCCACATTAACTGGCACCTATCATTCATTTGTAGTCCTTTTTCTGTTTATTTCAAACAAAACTAAAAGTGCATCACCCCATGTACACAAGCTTTTCCTGAGAAAGACCTCTTTGATACCAAAGTGTACAACAGCAAATATAAAAGCCTGTTTTTTCATTAACTGAGGATAGGTTGAAACACTATTTTTTTTAACTGGTAACTGACAACAGTGACATTTATTTGTATAAGGATGCAGATTATCAAATTATCAAGAAACGACTGAATTATTAAAATGATGGAAAATGAGTTTTTTCATAAGATTATAATGAAACAGGACGTGGTTGTAATGTGTAATTTAATTATTTGGAAAATTAAAAGGAACACAAAAACTAAAACTCTGTGTGCAGAGTTTAATTAACATTTAATTCAAATTGAATTTGTTTAATGATATATATAAAAAAACATGTAGCAGATATGCTAATTATAATCACACAGATTAATGTATTTTAAATTATATAAAATTATATGTAGTAGACATTTAGACACACAGATAAGTGTGGGGAGTGGTGGGAAGGAGGAGCTTAAAAAGAAAAATATATAATTTATTTATATAAAACAATAAATAAAGAGATTAAACGTATAGAAAGAAAGACAAAAGATGGGTAAGAGAAACAGTTTAAAGAGGTGAAAGAAAGAGATATTTAAATGAAACATAATAAATAGGAGAAGATACTTGGAGGAGAGATACATGTGCAATAAGTTTAAAGAGGAGGAGAAGCAAGATGTCAAAGAAGAAGAAGAGTGGAGAAGACGGGGAAAAAAGAAAACAGATGTGGAAGGAAAAGATCAAGGGAGGCAAGAGAGAAGGAGAGGTGGAGGAGAGGAGGAGACACGAGAGAACATGAACAAATGAGAAGAGGATGAAGAGAGGAAAAAATCATCCTGATTGAAGCTCTTTAATAAATAAAAATCCATGACGGCATTTTAGCAAGGCAACAAAATGAGGCTTCGTTCCACTGAGGAAGAAGAGAGAGAAAAAGAGAGAGAGAAAGAGAGAGGAAAAGAGAGAGAGAGAGAGGGAGAGGGAGAGAAAGAGAGAGAAAGAGAGTGTGAGAGAGGGAGAGAGAAAGAGAGCGAGAGAGAGAGAGAGAGAGAGGGAGTGGTGAAGGGTAGCAAGATATAGTATAGGCAGACCAAAGAAGGATGAGAGTGGGGGAGGATTCAAAAAGGAGAGCAGTGGGAGGAGAAAAGAGAAAAAACTATCTCAAAGTTGAAATCAGTAAGGAGGATGTAGACAAAGAAAAACAATTTACAAAATGCAAGAGATGTTGTTGAATATCAGCATTTATCAAAAATTATATTTATATATCATTATAATAATTATATATTTAGAACAATGTAACATATTATTATTACTTCTGCCAGTATCTCAACAAAATGCAAAAAAATGTATACACAAATCAAGTGTACTGTGTGTGTGTGTGTGTGTGTACCAGCAGGGGAGGCTTGCAGGGTGCGTCCTGTGGAAGGTAAACTGGCTCCACATCCGACAGCTGTGCAGGCCACCAGCACAAAACTGTAGTCTGTATACGGCGGCAGACCTGTAGCACACAGACGCATTTATATATATGTGATAAAAAAAGATCACAAATGATGAATCTTACACTTATAAGCACATGAAGGATGGAAAATCACACATACAGTATTTTCTATATCCAGATTATTTTTTATTCTACACACAATAAACAGTGCAGATGAGTTTTTCAAAACATGAGATGGACAGAGGGATATGCAGTATACGGGGATAAAGAGGGACAGAAGACAAACAACTAGATGAAAAATAGGGGAAAAGTAAAAGAGAGAAAGGAAAGGCCCGTATCACAAGCTCTCTTCCCAACCGTTTTCTCTCTCTCTCTCTCTATCCATTTCACTCTCCCTCCCTCTGTTCTTTCCACACTCTCTCAACGGATGGATCCATATCTGTCGGTGTTAAATTATGCATGCCATAACTCAATAATGAAACAACGTAAAGATGGGCAGCCGCGGAACTGACATGGGATAGGACCGGTCCAACGCTGTAATGTCATCAGCTTTTGATCTATGATAATTATGATACCTCGGTATGCGTTTAGGCTACAGCGTCCAGACATGATTTATTTATAGGCAGCCGCTATGCAGTCTAAAAGAAATCACATAGCGACTGAGTGGTCCTTTAACTGCAACCACAGGAAATCAGTTTTTGGTGTTATATTGAACCTTTTATTGGATGATTTAAATACTGGAAGTTGCTAAAGAAAATTCCACATGTACCTAAACAAAGTTATCCTTGAGTTAAAACCACTTTCTGATGATTGAAAACCTTTGTCTCCTTCGGCTATATTTTTTCTGCCTGGTTCTTGATCTACGATGGATGGATGAGGATTAATGGATGGATGCAAATCCTTAATGTTGTCATGGGGGTTGACTGGATGTTTTATGGTCATTCACTTAGCTGACAGCATACAACAGCCAACAAATCAAATTGAAGGGAAAATGAAAGACTTTATTTCAAAAGGATGAATGCAAAAACAGGCGTTGGCATTGCATAATACAGTGTGGTGTTGAATCTTTATATCTGCCTTAAATCTGCACTATTTTAGGTGAAGTAATACATATTTTACAACGTTAATGATTTCTGACAAATTACATAAATATGTTTTAATATTGAGAAAAAAATCAAATGTGCTTATGTTTTATTATAACAAATTTAAACTAAAAATAATCCTGTTTAACAGACTGAAAAAAATCAAATACATTTTGAATGACATTTATTTTTAACATAAAAAAAGTTTTTCTATTAAATAGCTCTCCTTCCATATGTTTAATATCACAGGGAATATAGACAGTAAGAGACTCTTAACCACCAGATGTAACATATAATTTAATGTCACTGATTTTACAAATGTCACACCTGTAATTTAGTGAAAAAATATCATCATTTCACTACGTGTAAAATAACATCTTTTTTAAATATAATTTAGCTAATAATCAAAATGATCTATTGGTGCTTCCAACTGTGTATATTTGGAGGCTTAGAGACAGAGAGGGACACCCTACTGTGTGTCTCAGCTGCTATATGCATGCTGGTAGCCGTCCTGTGTTGACTACATACAGCAGAGAACATGTGCACGCACACACACACATACACACACATACACGCACGCACGCACACACAACGTAGGGCTTCACCACGGTTTCCTCACGTCTCTTTCTACTGCTTAGCCTGCTTAACATGCCTCGCAGCCTGCCACGCTTAACTCAACCTCTGATCAATGTGTGTGTGTGTGTGTGTGTGTGCAAATGTTCTCACAATGTTGCCCTGTGTTTGGGTTAAATAAAGGAAATCTGCCAGCCATACAAAACTACCAGGGTTGAAGCGTAAGGCTCTGTTACACTATTTAACTGTGCAACTAAGCGTGTGTATATGCGTGTGTGCACTCCAGCATAGTAAATGATATCTACACTGCAAGTGATGTCATTTGTTGCAACGCTGAATAAAGCAGTAACCCTTCACTACATTTCCCTACATACAGACAGACAGAGTGTCCCTACGGGGGTCACAATGGGGCCGAAAAACGGACAGACGACTGTGTTATAATATCCAACGCAGACCACAAGGAGACAACTTTATGGGGCAACAAAGACGTGTGGTGATGGCTTCAGAGGTAATGAGAATTAGAAGATGTTGTGTGCTTAAACATAATAATCAAAAATGCTTTAAAGTGTTGCCTGTGCTTATTAGTTACAGTCTAAACTCAGGTCAGGAAGCAGAGTGGACTGATCAGAGAACACGCTTGTAAAAGTTGATTTATCATTTCTACACTCTATGAAAGGAGCAAACAGTCAGAAACTGAAAGAACCATGAGGCCAAAAAAACTCAAACATCACCTGATTCTCCAACCACTCTGTCTCACGCTATTTCAAATACAAAACAAACACAATTATACTTCTCATTCGACACGTGCACGTGCAGATGGATGCAAACACACACCCCACACACACGCACACACCTTTGATGTTTCTTGGTGTGTTTCAAATTACCTTTAACACTCAGCCTGAAGAGGGCAGTGTTGGTCTGCTGAAGAATTTACACCATGTCTACAATGGTGTGTGTGTGCAACAGAAAACGAGCAAGAGAGAGATTGTGTGTGCGTGTGTGTGTGTGTGTGTGTGTGTGTGTGTGTGTGTGTGTGCATACCTGCACTGTATGTGCGCGTACCAGTGCATACACATGTGTGCTTATGTGCTTGATTATGGAAAGACTGAGGAAGCTTCAATCATTTTAACAGTGATCACCGGGAAGTGAAAAACGGGTGGAGGGCGTTTTGATGTGAGCAGCCAGCGGCTCACTAACACAGAGTGAGACAAGGCTGTAACTGTCATCGTGAGATCTGGACACAGTGGACAGTTTGTGTTTGTGCAAGACAGAGAGAAAAACAGAAGGAGAGTGTTTGGCAGTAAGACAGAGTAAAGAGTTGAAGCTTACATTCAAGTAAAAAGTCAAAGAGAGAGACTGTGCATGTGAGAAAGAGAACAAGAGACGGGATTGTGAGACTGTTGTTGTGGATTTCTCTTAAGTATGTATGTGTGTGTGTGTGTGTGTTTGTGTGTGTGTGTGCGTGTGTGTTGCAGTAAAAATAACTGATTTAAAACGTCATTTTATTGACAGGTTGCCGTTCCCTGTTTGCATTAGAGAATATGATAGGATGATGGGCACAGGCCGCAATACCATGCAAGTTACCTGATACACCACATAGACAGACAGAGAGAGAGAGAGAAAGAGAGAGAGAGAGAGAGAGAGAGAGAGAGAGACAGAGAGAGATGTTGAAGTGAAAGAGAAGATGGAGAGAAGGTGGGAAAGCCAGGCAGGAGAATACGAGGAAAGATAAATGTGAGGACGGCTGAGAAAAGACACGAAAGGCTGAAATGGAAAGATAAAGAGAGGAACGGGAGGGGTGATATAAGGAAGGGTAAGAAATAAAAAGAAAAACAAAATCTGCTTTATTTGCATGAGGAGCAGAAAGAATAGATGATGCATCGAGAACAAGCAAGAAAATTAAAGAAAAAAACAGAGGGAGAGAGAGACAGAGAGAGAGAGAGAGGGAGAGAAAGAGAGGAGAGCTTTGATAACACCTCTCCTAAATAATTAAGAGTTTGACTTCCTGTCTGTGGCTCCCTAATGCAGAGACCGTCTGGGATGGAACAATGAGATCAGGTTCATACACACATACACCCAAGCACACACACAGATCCCCTGCAAGCGAACCAATGCATGCAGGTAAAACTTATTGTAGTCAAAGTATGCATAACAGTCACAAATCTCAGTGTGGAAGACAAGGCCAGGAGGTTGAGAGGTAAAGAAGTATAAATGTGTCCCCTCGGAAGAATCTCTATATTTTTTACATATATATCTTTTCATTTGTGCTGCAAAGGTTTAATTCATCTTTTGACAAGGATAGTTCTTACTTTGCTCGCTTATTTTTGATTTCTGAGAAATATATTCAGTATTTATTTCTTTGCACTATTTGTATTGTTTACAACTTCCACAACACTTGACTCATATATGTTTTGTTTTATTTTATTATTTAAATCTAAATGTTATTGTTGGTCATTGGTGCTTTTTATATATATATTTTAGGGCTGTCAAAGTTATAATGATAATATAGATCTTTCGGAGGTTGTAGTTGGCTCAGTTTTAAAGGTAGAGTGAAGATACCATGTTCAAAAACACTCCTAACTTGTGCTTAATTTTGGTGAGGAAAAACTGTCATGGCCATTTTCAAAGGGGTGTGTTGACCTCTGACCTTAAGATATATGAATGTAAATGGGTTCTATGAGTCTCCCTTTACAGACATGCCCACTTTATGATAATCACATGCAGTTTGGGGCAAGTCAGTCAAGTCAGCACACTGACACACTGACAGCTGTTGTTGCCTGTTGGGCTGCAGTTTGCCATGTTATGATTAGAGCATATTTTTTATGCTAAATGCAGTACCTGTGAGGGTTTCTGGACAATATTTGCCATTGTTTTTTGTTGATAATTGATTTGCAATATAAATATATACATACATTTGCATAGAGAAATCATATTTGCCCACTCCTATGTTGATAAGAGTATTCAATATTTGACAAAACTCCCGTTAAGGTACATTTTGAACAGATAAAAAATGCGATTAATTGCAATTAACTATTTTAATTGATTGACAGCCCTAATATATTTATATATACTCCTATTCTTTCACGAATTGTGTATATAACAGTCCTGTCTATTCTTCACCTTTATTTATCCAGCTTTGTTGTCCTTGTTCCTGACTGTTATTTCTTTTTATGTGTTATTACATTTAGAGAGATGCACAAAACCGGAGTCAAATTCTTTGTATATATGTACTTGGCAAAACCTGATTCTGAAATAACAATATCTTGAAAAGGCAACATTTTTCAACTAAAAAGAAAGTAATTCATGAATGTATCACTCCCATTGAAGCAATAGTAGAGCTTCATTTATATACATTTAGCTTGAAGTAAATATTTGAATGTGTACTCATTTTGCTTGACCCTGAGAAAAAACAAAATCCCTCATCTCAGAGTAACATCACAGAGAACATCCTCCTTTACTGCCAACTCTCCCATTGAGTTCCACCAAGTTAGAAGCAGAAGTCATGAAGCTAAAGGGTGGGTTTGTTAACTAGTTAGATGAAAGACTCATTCCACAGACTGTAACGTTGACACTTCTCATGAAAGACAGTTTCAGGATACATGAAAAGAAAAGTTCTTGTCTACCTCCTCTCCTCCTTTCCCCTGTGTCTACATGCCTGTACCTATAGCACGGACCAATCAGAGCATGGACTACGGGGGGAACGCATTAATAAATAAAAGAACATACTCTATTCCCTGCTGTTCTGAATTAATAATGAGCCTACAAACGACCAATTAAACACATGATTAATGCCATAATCTATATAATTGCAGGCAATAATTCATTGTGAGCTAATGATAGCAATACTTAATATCGATTCACATGGGGTGTCTTTGTACAGTAGTGCTTAATTCTTTCTATGAAGTGTCACTTTTCAGAACTGCTAAAAACACTATTAATAAGAGTCTATTTCTTGCTTTTCCTAAGGCAAATCATTGATGAACAGGAAATGGTAGAAGCCACAAATTAGTTTTTATAATTTTAGATTCAGGAATCACAGACGCAGCTGCTTACTTTGGGAATTTTTATTCTAACAGTGCAAAGCAGTTAGAAGCAATACTATTAACATTAACATTGATTTTAGTACTACCAAATAATGATTCAGCGCTTTATTGAAGCTCCTCTCCTCCACTGTTAACTATTTAGGGAGGAGTGACAAAATGCCATTCATACATGTAGGTGGGCAGTGTTAGAGAATCAAACCACAAATGTCTAAAAGAGTTCTTATTTTTAATGCCTTTTTGTATACAGTACTGTATTTTTATATCTTTATCATAAAGCAACAGGTACTCTCAGTGATTCATAATTTAAAAACAATAGTACTCTTATTATTATGATTATCATTACAACAGTGAATTTATATGAACTTTTCTTAAGTGATTTTAATAGAAAATACTCCATCAGATATTTTCACAGATCAAATAAGTTACAACACAGCAAGAGTGATTCAATCTAAAATCGACATTTTTGTAGCTAAAAAAAGCTCATTTCTCCAGTTTCTGTGGTTTGAGTGAGCTCTTTGAGCGTCTGTCTGTGACAGCGGTGAGAATCGTCGGAGAGACGCAGAGAGGATGAATGATGGCATATTAAACATTAAGGATGAGGGAGTACCGCGGCAATTATTTCTGTTCATATTTCACTGAAAACACTTAGATACATCCATCCATCTTTTCATCTGTCCCACTCCTTCTTCCTTTTCTCCTTCACTCCGTTTCAAAAGTGTCATTCTGTGCACCTTTCACTCCTCCGACCATCCTCTACCTCTCTGCTTTACTTTTTACTGCGTTGCTTTTGTTTTTCAATTTGCAGGTGCACATGGTGGCATGAAACCGCTTTAACAGCTATGATTTAACGGCAGTTTCTCATTACAACTCCAGCACGTATACAGTAAGAAGAGGAACACTTGAGTCTGTATATGTACTGTGTGTGTGTGTGTGCGCTCATCTGCATAGGGATGAGGGTGTAAAAGACACAGTAGAAGACGAATATTGCCGAAAAACACAATATCAATAATGTTGTGAAGTTCATATGAAATATAAATGAAATAGTATTCATGTATATTTATTAGGGCTGTCAATCAATTTAAATATTTAATCACGATTAATCGCATGATTGTCCATAGTTAATCGTGATTAATCGCAAATTAATCGCACATTTTTTATCTATTCAAAATGTACCTTAAAGGGAGATTTTTCAAGTATTTAATACTCTTATCAACATGGGAGTGGGCAAATATGCTGCTTTATGCAAATGTATGTACATATTTATTATTGGAAATCAATTATCAACACAAAACAATGAAAAATATTGTCCACAAACCCTCACAGGTACTGCATTTAGCACAACAAATATATTCTAATAACATGGCAAACTCAAGCCCAACAGGGAACAACAGCTCTCAGTGTGTCAGTGTGCTGACTTGACTATGACTTTCCCCAAACTGCATGTGATTATCATAAAGTGGGCATGTCTGTAAAGGGGAGACTCGTGGGTACCCATAGAACCCATTTTCATTCACATATCTAGAGGTCAAAGATCAAGGGACCCCTTTGAAAGTGGCCATGCCAGTTTTTCCTCGCCAAAATTTGGTGTACATTTTGAGTGTTATATAACCTCCTTCACGACAAGCTAGTATGACATGACGGGTACCAATGTATTCCTTAGGTTTTTTAGTTTCATATCATAACAGTATCTTCACTCTAGCTTTAAAACGGAGCCCGCTACAACCTAAAAATTGCAAATTGCATTCATGCATTAAAGGAATAAGTGGCGTTAAAACAAATTTGCATTAACCCGTTATCACGTTAACTTTGACAACCCTAGTATTTATTCTATTGAATCAAACTATATAAAATATAGGAGAAAGAGCAGATAATAAAGGAAGAATGAAAAACAAAGTTGTTTTTCTTTTTTTACAGTTAATAATCATATATAGTAGGGTTGTTCTGAGCTGATATGCAGAACTGGTTTGGGACCACTCATGCCTTTTATAAAATGAATCTGCAATAAAAAGTTGATCCATTTCTGATCCTTTGTTAAGTAAAAAACTGTGATTCAGTCTGCTGTCAAAACACAGGACTGCAATACATTAAAACACAGGAAGCTATTCCTAATGCATACATGTGTTGTAACAAAGACAGCTGCAATGTGAAGAAACAGGAGTGGGTGAGAGAGAGAGGGAGAGAGATAAAGGGGAAGAGAGAAACTGCCCCAGTAGTGCTTTTGGCTGAATACGCAGGGTTTTTCAGTGTCTCACTGGGGGACGGGGGAATTTCACACACGCATGCTGGTTGCTTACACTGGCACATGGGGCTGGTACAGTATTACAGCACATTACCATCTCTATTTGGCATTGTTTGCTTTGCCTCATGCCTACACATACAAACACACATGCTCGTGAGCACACAACTCCTGACCATACAAGCCAACCACAGGCACCATGGGAATAGTCTATTGGCTACTGGCAAAGCTGATTCCTGGTCTGAGTCCAAGACAGAGCAGAGAGCAGAGCTGTGAGGGGAAAATGCCACTGAAATCCAGCTTCAAAAGATGTTGGCACTCGGGTCTTACACGGAAACGTTTAATGAATAAAAATCAAATCAGCTTTTAGACACTTTAAATGTTTAAATTTGAAGTTAGTTTAACTTTTCCAATTGCGGAAGTAGGCAAGTATATCTACTATGGTTATATACCATTGGTATTTCTCTGTTGTGTCTCTAAAATGTTCAGTCTTTATACAGACAACAAGCTTTGCAATGCTTCATGCAGGTGTTTGTGTCTGCATGCGTGTGTGTTGTGACTGATGGCAGAGGGCCAGCAACACAGCTCCTCCTCAGGGTAGATAAAACAAGACCCACAAATCACCCAGTCCTGACACCACCATGTTTGTGTGCAGATCTACAATATTATGTCAAGCCAACACTTCTGTTTGTCTCTGAGTACTTGCTGTATTTTTAGCACTGGTTCTCAAACTGCTCTTGTTGTGCTGTTTTGTACTTATATTTGAGTTTTCTCATGTGTGTTTCTAGGCATGTGAGCCTGAGCTTGTGTGCCTGTCTGCTATGTTTGAGGGTGCTTCTGTGTTTGTTGTGTTGTTGTTTCTTTTGTGTGTGTTACTGTGAGTTTGTTTGTGTCTGTGTAAGGGGCTGGACCAAAGAGAGCGTGGAGGGAATCGGGTGTAAATTCAGTCCTTAGACGGCTTCCAGAAACCAGCATACATAAATAAATACATGACAAAGGAAAACAATAAGAGGGGGAGGAGAGAAGCAGAGAGGAAGATGAGGAGGAGTGGAGAGGGGTACGAGAGGAGAAGAGAAGGAGAAGGAAAGGGAGAGAGATGACAAAGGAAAGGAGCGCAGGGAGGAATATCTGGAGGTTGAGGTGAGGAGGCGAGAAAACGGGAGACAGGAGAGAGGGCCAGGAAGTAAAATGAGAGAGAGACTTGAGGAACGGAGGAAAAGTGAGGCATTTGATAATCGGAGAATCTTACCAGTCACAGTATAATTTCTGGGCCCATCGATGTGTGTAAATATGGTTCCGACACCAGTCTGGTTCAGGTGGTACCGTTGTATGTTTCCATTGGGACGAGTCGGTTCAGACCAGCTCACAAGGAGGGAGGAAGGGCTTAAAGCTGTTACCACCGGAGGCTGCACGCCCTCTGGGACTCCCTGGACTGTCACTGCCACCACCTAAACACACACATGGACACAGACATACACACAAAGAGAAGGAAACACACACAAAAAAATATAAATATAAAATCTAACACATTTGTGATATTTTACAGAATATAAAAGGTGTGTATAACAGATGGATTTCTGCTGCAACCATTTATGAATGTAATTAACACGATCACAACCCAATAAAAAACTGCATCCAAATTCAGGGCTTCTCTTTCTAAGGTAATAAAGAGTCTCGTTGACGACAGAGAAAGGCATTTGCTGGTGATTTAATTTATTTCCCAAAAAATAAAACCGAAAGGTAAAATATGGACAGCAACGCATTTTTATGTTATAACCTGCTGCCATATACGGCCAAAACCGGGAATAAATGAAACCAAAACAACAAACTATCCACAACCTGCATTATGGGGAAAAAAAGATGCTATACTGTATATATTTTTGGTATATATATTTGCAGCCGGTCGCATGAAAAGGCATATGAATGATAGGATAATGCACAAGGCAAAAGCGTGCAATAAGAACAATGTTCTTCCTTTTGGCGTGTCATTTGTACGCCATGTAGTCTGTACTGACTGTTTGTAAATGCATCCATGTAAATATGCTACGCTCAGAGCTAGTGACGTAGTATAAGTGAGAAAGGCTGCTTATGGCGGGTGAGAGAGGAAGTGGATGGTTACAACCAACACATGACTTTTAACCAGGAGACCGGTGTTTTGTTTTGTTAGTTACGTTAGTGTCGTTTGTCACATGTTTTCTGTACTTATGTTACATTGTTTCAGCACATATTTTACTTAGTTTACATACTTACTTTAAGGCCAACCATGACGTTTTTGCTAAACCTAAGTGAGTGGTTTTGTTGCTCCCTGCTGGTGCTTCACCTTCATACACGCATGTAAGTTTCACGCCTCAGTGAGGCAAAATGTGACACTGACACGCTATCCTCTGGTGGACAGGCGGGTCTATTACACGCTTTGCCGTGATACCGGGTTGATATTTGTCCAACATATACTATTGCCATATTTTAACATGCCTGACTATCTGTACAATCTGAAGACTATATAATTTATACACAATACTATATTTTACTCCTAGGACCTACTGACGTAGAGGGAAGAACCATGTGAATAGTGTCAATATCTGTAAAAAACGTCTGAATGCAAAGGTCATGCTTTATAGCACTCTATATGTGTATTTATTGGCAATTTCACCTAGAGCAGTGTGCCAGTGAGAGAATACTGGAGTCTTAGAGTTTGTTGTTTCCAGTTTAAGGATTATCTCTCCAGAACGCAACTCATTCTGATGGCAACATGGATATCGTGTCTTAGTTGACCTACTCCATCCGCTTTAACATTTCTGCATGGCAAAGAAGCTAACTAATAGCTGCTTCAGTGGTGCAACCTGCAAAGTGAAAAAAAAACACTGCTTTCAGTACAGTGTTGTGAGTGACCATCCTATTGTAAATTCCTTGTGTAGTATCTGTGGGCCCCTGTGAACGCTGGGTGAATGTGGAGACCACAGAATCACAGGGCAATCTGCTGCTAATGGCAACAGGGATATCCTGCCTTAATAGACTGTCACTAGCACTTCCCCCACCTGTCCCACACAGTGCTATGCAATTAGAAGACTGCTACTGCAACTAAGGAGACACACACACACACGCATGTGCACACAGACAAACACACACACACACACACACCAACACACAGGTGCATGCAGGTATACGCACACAAACACAAAGAGGTGGAAGAGAGGAAACAGAACAGGAGGCAGAGAAGAAGATGCAGGGAAACTGTAGTATGAATCAGTGAGTGCTTCAGTGGGCTGTTAACTCATAGGTCTGTCAATATTTTGCTCAAATGTAAAGAAAAAAAAAGCTATAAAACCACCTACTGTATGTAAGTGTACCCTACATACAGTAAATTTGACATAAAGTTCACTTAACTTTGGTGGACAACTTAAAGAGGAAACACTATGCTTTTGTGCTTTTTCCCTTTTCTTTTGTTTGTTATATAGTTTTTGTTGTGGCGTGTAAAAGCTTTGCAAGTAACAAATCCCCAAATCCACACCAAAGAGAGTTACTCTCCCCCACAGAAACACTGCTCCTGAACAGCCTGAAACGCCTTGCTTGAAGTCCCGCCTTTTCTTCCGTAACGTGGTGATGTCACCAAGTAACACAGTTGCATAATACCTGCCTTGTGGCTAGTTTGGTACACCCTCAAACAAAACTAGTAAGAGCAGAGCTGGAGCTGAGTCTGAAGAGTTTGGTTCTAATAACCAATCACAACAGAGTGGGCCAGCTGACCAATCAGGGCAGACTTGGCTTTTCGAGAGGAGAGGGGGTCAAACAGAGTGTTTTAGACAGAGGGTGAAAAGAGGTGCTGCAGCACAGCCGGTATGAGAAAAGTAAAGCGTTTTTTGAAATACAAGTATGCTCCTGAATAATTAAAGGTCCTTTTTAACTCTGACTTAAGGAAATTAGTATTCATTGATACAGAGACATTAAATTCAAATGTGGGAGCTAATGAGACAGAAGTACCTGGGTAATCCAGGTTCCCTTTGAGGTGCGACTAACTCACTAGTGATACTACATATCTCTATTTAAACCTGTTTGATTTGAAATGACTGATTCATGCATCTTGTAGTTTATTTATAGGGTAGATAGAATATGTAAGTTTTTACATAGAGATAATAAATAGAATATAGATGCTTACATTGCACTCGCATGTCATAAAAAGCTGCACACATACAGGAAAGCATGCCTCACTAGGGTACTCTTCATCCAACACTTCTTCCTGTATACAAAGGAGTAGAAACTTGGAGGGAAAAAGGGATTGTGAGAGACAAATAGATGACAGTTGTTGTAAAAGAGAAACTGGTGTTTGGACAGTGGAAACGAGCGAGGATGAGAGCAGTTAAGAGAGGAAAGAGACAACACTTGGGAGAAACTGAAGAGTGCGGCGTTGGGATCGGGGGAATGACAGGAGACAAATAGCAGAGAGAACAGGACAAAAGGATTCGAAGACAGAGGAGGACCAATCGCTCTTCCTCCCTCTCTAAGTGACCAACCGTATTAGATCAGCACCTTCTGTTGTCACAGCAGGTGTGCGTTTGTGTGCGCCTGTGTTTGTTTGTCTGTGCCTGTGTGTGTGTGTGGAAATGTGCGGGGGCTGATGCCAGGTAATTGCAGTGGTGTATTAGGTTAGCCCAAGTTATCCCATAATTGGGACTGTTTGGCCAATTTTCACTGGTGTACAAACTAATCCAACTCACTCCCTTTCCACCCTGTGCTGGGAGTGTGTGTGCTTGTTTGTGTGAACATATGTATGTGTGTGTGAGAGAGAGAGAGAGAGGGAGGTAGACAGAGAGAGCATGGAAGAAAGAGAATGAGTTTGTAGTGTAACTGCGTATGGCTTTAGGAGGGTCTCTGCATGTTCTCCTCGCCATGTAGTTCTCAGCTAAATGGAAACCAACCAGGATGATCTAGGAGCCTGCTTCCATAGAGAAATGTTTTTGCTATGAGAGGTCAAGTTGGTGCATCATTTGCATCATGCTGTTGACTTTCTTCTTCCTATTTGATCATGCGTGGGTTTGTGCATCTCTGTGTCTGTCTGTCCACGGCTAATCTCGCATACTGCTGGACCCATCAGCCTAATATTTTTTATGCTCATTTATGACTGTATGCTCAAGGACTTCTCGTGGTTGCAGTGATTCACACTTTCTGAAAAACACATTTGGTCAACTGTTTTATACCGTCATTGACTGCTGACTCTGACTTAACCGGCCGGTAGGGGACAGAAGTGATCGACAACTGCTTCAGTTTGCTGCTTCAAACATTACAGCAGTGGTCGTTTAAAACAGGGCTTAAGACTAACGTCGTCCGCAGAATGATAATGTGTTCACTATCGCTTAGCAAATGATAAACTGAACCGAGCGCTGACTACAACTAAGCACGTCTTTTAATGTCGGCAGGAGGACAGCTAGTTAGCTGCTTCCAAAGAACGAGAGCTGCTCAGCCGCTGCTCAGCAGGCAGAGAGAGAGAGAGAGAGAGGGGAAAAACAGCATGTACAGGCAGCATATTTTCATATTTAAATTGGTGAATTCAGGGTTTATTTTGAACAAACCAGAGTTCATCACTTCATCATTTCATCCTATTAGACATTTGTGCAAAATTGTCATAATTAGCATATGAATTCTTGACTTATGGCCAAAAGCGTGTTTTGTGAGGTCACAGTGACCTTTGACCACCAAATTCGAATCGCTTATCCTTCAGTCCAAGTAGACCTTTGTGCCAAATTTGAAGAAATTCACTTAACATGTTTCTGGAATATTGCACAGACGGACGGACAGACAACCCAAAAACATAATGTCTCCGGCCATGGCTGTCTCCGGCACAGAGGCATAACAATTTAAAAATGAATACATAAAACAATAACAGAATCAGAATGTACATAATGGGAAAGAAAGCCTACAAGAATGTTGATACTTTCTTGTTTCTTTCTCTCCATCTCTCCGTCCTTTATCACTGTCCTACATCCATCCATTCCTATTTCATCCATGTCATCATCCTCCCCAGCATTCATTTATTGTATACATTAATCCATCCATCATCTATTTATCTATCAACCCCTCACAACCTGTTCAACCAACTCTACCTCCGTCTCACCCTCGCTCGTCCATCCACCCCTCCAGTGACACATCTACAGGCTTCGTCTTTACGTAACAATGTGCTCATCAAAATAATGAGACGTTAAATTAGCTTTAAAAAAAAGCCAGAAAGACAGTTTTCAACGTGAGCTTTCATCACCCCTAAGCCGGAGAAATTAATTGTTGTGGTGATATCAGCTCTGCTACAGCCAGAGAGATAGCAGGGGGGAGTTCTGTGTGAAGCTATTATGGACGCTATCACAAACATCAGGGAGGCTCAGCAAATCCAGAGCCTCGCATACAGGGGGAGAGCGGGAATGAGGCTAAATAAAAACTTGTTCCGACATGGAACAACATCCCACACTGTAATTTCGTAACAACAAAGGTCAGACACAGGTTTAAAATGTGTAAAATATCACTTGCAGAACAACTGAGCACCTGAATTACGATGTAAACAACGTCTAGAAAACAGCATCTGAAGAGGCTTTTACGAGAGGGTGAAAGGGCATTTAGCTAAAAGGCCACTGGCCAAACAACGGATCAGATGAGCGGCCAACTGCAGAAGACTAAAGCTGCACTGCAAGGTTACTATTGTAAGTTTACCCAACGTGAAGCAGGGGGTTGCATGTCCAGACAATTTCTCCTTGACAGAACAAAACAGGAAAAATGATCTTTGAACACTTGTATTCAGACAGGTAGGAGGTACTTCAGGTGTGTAGGAGAAAAAGGTACGAGTCTAAGTCTAAAAAGTAGCTCCTGCACACCGCTGACTATTAAATGTATTGATTAGCTACGAAGAAGATTTTTGTTTCTTGACTGAAAAAACCCACTGATAACAACAACACTGATTAACAATAAGAAATACCCACACATATGTATTTTCTCTCAAAGCAATGTTCACTATCACACACACACACACCAACGCACTTTTTTTTTTACACACCTTTCTTTTCCTTTAATTGTTCAGCCTAAATTAAAGGAATGAACTGAACTACGGAGTAAAGTGGTACTTAGTTCAGTGAAGCTCAGTCCATCTCTAGAGGAGCCATTAGATAATCATACAGGGGAATAATGTCTTTATGAAATGGGGTGCTACAACAGAGTAAGGTTTTGGAAAGTGTGAGCGTGTGTGTGTCCGTGTGTGTGTGTGTGTGAGTGTGTGTGTGTGTGTGTGTGTGTGAAAGAGAGAGAGAGCTCTACATGGAGGGCTGGCAGGACAGAGACAATCAAATAGCACAGAACAGGCATTCCCTTTCCATTTATAGGGGCAATCGGTTATATTTAGTATAATTTAGGTCTTTTTGTACAAAATAAATACAATATACAGTAAGTGTTGCTTATCAGTCACTTATTGGTTATCTCAACAGCTACTGCTGATATTTCAAGCTTTATGAAAAGGCAGGCCAGCCCAGTTCTGTGTTTCGCTTTGAAATCTCCAAACTCCCAGCACTAGAGCTGCAACGATTAATTGATTAGTTGTCAACTATCATATTGATCGTCAACTAATTTATTTTGATGATTAATTAATTGGTTTGAGTAATTTTTTTTCAGAAAAAAAGTCAAAATTCTCTGATTCCAGCTTCTTAAATGTGAATATTTTCTGGTTTCTTTACTCCTCTATGACAGTAAACTGAACATCTTTGAGTTGTGGACAAAACAAGACATTTGAGGACGTCATCTTGGACTTTAGGAAACACTGATCAACATTTTCTGACATTTTATAGACCAAACAACTAATCACTTAATCAAGAAAATAATTGACAGATTAATTGACAATGAAAATAATTGTTAGTTGCAGCCCTACCCAGCACCCCCTGAACTTTAGACTCTTAAAAACTTTAATACTGATGCAGACTTAATATTATATTTGTGAGACAGGTTAGCATAAGGTTAGCCACAGAAGCTGGTAATGAGCTGATACTGTGATGCAACATAGAAAATGTTAGTCTGACACAGCAGGACTGTAATAGCAATGACACAAACAGTAGTCTTACCTGTGTACTGTCGGTACAACCAGCACGGTTACAGGCCCTCAGCTGGTAACTGTATTCCTGGAAAGGCCTGATCCCACCCACATCAGTGAAACTGTTTTCATCACCACGGTAACGCTCTTGTCCATCCCGCAGTATAACATAGTGGGTGATGTCCCCTGGTAAAATGGAAAACGGTCCCAATGTCAGATTTTTCTCAATATTCAAAAGCTTTTAAAATGTCCTATCATTAATCACGAATACCTCTCTACTGAAGTTAATTCAACTGAACCACATCTACAGAGAAAGGGATTTTTAGTGCTACATGTACCATTAGGCCTGGCGGGTGCTTGCCATAGCAACTGGATGATGTCATCTCGTTCACCTAAGCAGCTCCAGCGGGGCGGTGCCACTCCCCACGGTTTGTCTTCACTGGTGGTCACTGTTGTAATATCGCTGGAGCCTCGTCCAAAGCTGTTCCAGCCCCTCACTCTGTACTCATAGGTGGTGAAGGGCTCCAGGTCAGAGTCTGTTAGGGAGTAAGGGAGGTAGGAAGGACAGAAGGAGGGGAGCAAGGGAGTGAAAAGATTATCAACAAATCTGTCAGAATGATTATCAATACATTGATTAACGAATCATTTACCAACACTGCTGCACTTACAAGTGATTAATACTGTATGTGCGCACATAGTCTAAGCTCTAATTCTAGTATGCAAACAATCATGTTGTCAATTCGTTGCCAGTTCTATCAGAAACAGCTAATATTTTAATGATATGTAAAAAATGTGGGGATTGACAGAAAAGAGACGTCTATCCATTGTGGTTAATAGAAAATCTAAAAAAAATCAGTAAGTTAGCAAAAATGATAAAAAATCAAATACAACATACACTTTGCATCTGCTGATTTGAATTATTGGGCGCATTACTTTAATTTTACTGAACAGTTTGTAAATGGGATTAAGTTGCAATAGTATGTGGCTCTAGAAAAATGAAGTTAAGGGAATCAAATATACTGTGTACTCCTCACTAAGCAGATTACAAATGTAAAGACTGCATGTAACATATTTCTGATGGATTTGTGCCTTCAAATCTTTACCTGATGTACAAAAGGGCACAGGTTGAGACCCTTTTGTACAACATGCACAGTATGAAATATATGGCAGATATGTTTATCTAAAATAACCTGTACTAATAATATTTCCATCTTATAAAATTGTGTGCACTGGGAGTTGTATAGCCAATGTAAGCACACGTTATATGATGAACATATACCAAATGTATGCACTATCACTGGTGCATGGTTGTAAATGTCGGGCCGTTACTGAAGCATTCTGGGAGACGGGTTGTGACAACCCTTCTGTTGAGGCATACATACAGGAGCATATATACATACAGATGCACTTCCACACGCTCACATGCACATGTGCATTATTTTTAGGAGTGTTAAGGGACTGCTGCTGTAAATGAGACCACGTTTTAACCGCCAGTCTGGGACTCTTGTCTTTACTACTGTGATAACTGAAGCAGGAAAACACACACACAGTGACACACACATGTAAATAAAACACTGAATGTGTGTGCATAGATACATGCCTAAAAACTGAATTTCTGTGTATGATTACTTCCAAAAAGTATAAATATAAATTGTGTGCGGACAATACGGTATATATTTATAGCACTCATTGCACATGCGTAGCTATCTGTGTGTGATCTACCTAGAGAAGTATAGCATGATACCCTGCGTGTGTGTGAGTGCATGAGAAACATCTGGTGTATGGTGGGTGGCGACAGCTTTATGTGCCTCTGCCCAGATGGTGTCACAGCATTGCCTAGAAACTCTTATCCTAACCGCCCCACGCCACACAAAGTAAAAGAAACACACACACAAAACCACATTCACTACAGAAGCACACTTAAATGGTAACTAACAGGACACTAACACACACTAAAAACATGTAATTATTGCACAACCACCCACACACACACATAACATCCGCAACCACAATTAGTCTTGATTAAACAGACGTAACTACCCAGATAAATAATGTGTGGACAGACACACACGCCCACAAACACCAACACACACACTCCAACTCCCTTTGGGCTGATAAATAGTAGAGAATGTTGAAATGGCATTTAAACGCCCATCTCTAAGTTTTAATGACACACAAGTGTACAGCGCAGAGAGAGTTACCACGTTAACAGCTATCAATGTACACTGCAACAGCTGTCTTGGTGCGTGCGTGTGTGTGTGTGTGAGCGTGTGGAAGGGCATCTGTCTCTAAAGCCCGTTGATTGCAGCGGCTGACACATTTAGAGTAAATGCAGAATTGGTTTCCGCAGGCTAGAAAATTTCTATGAGCGGTGAGTTTCACAGATGGCTATATTCTGTATTAGTTATTCTTCAGAGTGACTCGAAGGACTTAAGGGAGAGTCCCAGTTTCCAACACAGTCATAGGTCAGAAGCAGAGATGCAAACATATTATGAATGATCAAAATGTTTAAAACTCAAATACATTAGGCAAAGAGAGGCATGCTGATACCAGAAAAGATTATGTGAGTAGAGGAGAAACCACATGCAAAAACATTGTTTTCATGCACATGGTAAATTTTGAGTTTTTGGTCTTCTTTCAGACTACTGGGAAGAAAACATTCAAAATACACATGTGTTTATTTTCTACTACTTTTGCAGCATTTATTTCTGCACAAACGTCCACTCTACATTCACTAGATATTCTCAGAGCTAAACTAACTCTTCTGCAGTGTGTAGTGAGCGCGCGTTCACGTCTAGAGGTGGAGCGAGACAGCGAGGACGCGCGCGCCGTCTGAGTGAAGGAGAGCAGGCAGCGGAGACGAGGCTCCGGCCACACGCGAGCACGCATATGCGAACGCGCATGTGTGCCGACCCGCTACATTTATATGCTTAAAAAGTTACAAACAGTCCCTTTAAACATACATTTTCAAAAACTTGTAATGCAGAAAATAATGAATGTCTTAATGTAAGTAATCAACTGGGGAAGTTTCATGGCAATATCGATTAGTTAAATGTTCTACCTTATTCACCTGGGGTGTCCCCTTAAAAAAATTTTTTTAATTGAGCTTAATGCTGTTGCTGCTGACTTTAGGCATTCACTTTTTCTACATATTTTAAATACAAGAGCATGTTCAGTTGTGGAAAGTCTGAGAAAATTACTTCTGTAACATCACTCCGGTAACTTGACTTGACTAAACTACAATTCCTCGTTCCCAGGAAAAAAATCTGTCTCGCTGCTCAGATCACAAATTGACACATAACCAACTCAAATTTTAGTTTCCAAGTGCTAATAAGCCTACATGTTTGAAGTAGAGTAAAGTGAAGAGCAGTGATTGGAGAAGGAGGCTAAAAAACATGCTTACATTGAGCGGTACAAACATTGTGTTTTAAAGAGAGATGATGACAGGGAAATTTGATTGGTGGCAAAACAATTGTATGAAATGCAGTAGCTGTCCCCTTATGTCTCCTAGAAAAGCAGGGTTGTTACCAAAGACACTCAACCCTTAGGTGATAAAGTTAAAGAAAAAAGAAATGTAATGTACAAATAAACTATTAACTAACTACTAAGTACTAGTTTTGGTAACTCCTCTAAACTGCAGAATGTTTTTTTTTCCACTGAACACACTCAAACACACAAATTACCTGTATAGGTGTATCTGTTGGCATCTCCGCTGTACACTACCTCCTCATGCGACGAGCACAGGATTCCCTCGAATTGCAGGTTCTCAGTGTCTGTGTGACTGTATGCGTCTGCCATTTTGAATGTGTTATCAGTGAGAGTTTCATGAGTGGTGTTGATGGAAGGTGAGTATGTGGTGGAGGGTTTATCAGGGTGTGCAGTCAGGACCCACGTGCAGGCGGTCGTGGATGGATCGAGGTCACAGGAGCCACAGTAAGCTGTAGATGCTGCAGCTACGGGACACACAGCGCCCTGCAAACACTGGTGCTGCACAGGGGAAGGAAAGGAGAGACAGAGAAAAGTGTAACTATGAGGTTCAAAATCTTTATTTTCTTGAAGTGATTTGTCTCTATGATTGCACCGCACAAAGGCACAGAAACTTATCTTATAGAAGTTTACTATTATCTTATATAAATGCTGAAGCGTCTCTCTATCTCTAACACACGATACATACAGAATGTAGCTATGTGCGTGTGTGTCTGTGTGTGTGTGTGGTAAGCATGGTCCTTAATGGCATCATTAGAGCTAATGAGAGTTCCTACCCTTTGTCCCTGTGTGTGCGTGCCTCTGTTTGTGTATGTGTGTATGCGTGTGCCTGTCTCATGCTGACTTAGGAACACACAAACACCACATGACCCCAGTTGATAAATGGAAGATGGCCCAGTCCCCAACTCCTGATGTGACAATGAGTTTGGGAGAGAGAGAGAGAGAGATTCTATCTACCAATATCCACTGGACGTGTAAAGGCCGGTTCCTTTTTCATCCAGAGTAGCTCACATTGAATTTAATGTCTACCATTTATTGGTAATTGAGAAAAGTTTCATATTCATAGGTGCATTTTAATTGTTGTTGACTTTGTCCCTCTGTAGATATTGTAGTTTTTCTCGTTAATTTATGTCACTTCTCCTCTTTTTCCTTCCACTAATATACACTATGCTGGAAATACAGATACAAAATACAGAATCGATCGACAGAAAAATAATCGCCAACTATTTTGATAATCTATTCATTTTTGAAGTCATTTAAACAAAACAAGACATTTAAAGTCATTACCTTGGACTTTGAGAAACTGGGATGGACATTTTTCACTATTTTCAGACATTTTACTGACCAATGATTAAGTGAAAAAATAATCGGCAGATTAATCTATAATGAAAATAATCGTTAGTTGCAGCCCTACTCAAAATGTCTGTTACCAGACTGATCATAAATTCGCTGCAAGTGTTTTTTCAACAGTGCTTGTAAAACAAAAAAAATGACAGCGAAACAATGCTATCCTTATTGGAAATGTGGCTGCTGAAGAACAGACTGCTAGAAACACTAGTACTTCTAGTGGACATTAAACCGCAGAGAAGATGTGAAGGACACAACTGGAACACTACACATGAAACATAACAAAGAAATGTGCTTCAGATTACCTCATCTATGGTACATCTACGTCTAAGCAAATACAACATATACAGTAGCATAGTAATAACAGAGAGATCTTACCATCTTTGAGAAGACATTACATTAAATAGAGACACACATACTGTAGATGTACACACCACACACACATCATCTCACATACACACACCTGTATCAACAGGCCGGGTGTCGGTTCGTCAGCACACACGTGTCGTTGAGGGTCAAAGCCAATCCCGTTGCAGCATTCCTCTTCCTGATGTATGACCTTTGAACCACAGCACTGCAGTGTCACTGTGGCATTGCCAGCAGGGTGCATTGTGGGATATCCGTCATTCCCCACACAGCAAAGAGAGGTTGAAGAGTTTATATACTCCTGACCACAGCAGATGAAACCTAAACACAAGAAAACATGCATCATATTACTGTTTTTAATACATTCTCATTTTTGATCGTACTGTAGCAGGAAATGATCTTTTATGGAAGACCTCCCACTGCTCATTTACAGACTAAGATTGACGAGTGTGTTTTAAGTCTCTAATGAATCAGTTTTAACTTCTTGAAATTTAATTTTGCTGTAAATTTATTACAAACATCATTTCTATTCCTTCACCTCTTCTTGTCCTCTGCTTCTTCATACTTAAGCAGGGCATCCTCGAATACATCCTATTACTCTTTCCTCCTCTTCCATCTCCTCGCCCTTTTCTGTCTTTTCTCCTGTCCTCCTCTCTCCATAACCTCTCCTCCTTCCTCAATTCCTTCCTTTCACCTCCTCTTGTTTTATGCTCTCCTTCTCTCCATACTGTTAAGAGATCCAGGCCATGCTGAACTGTGTCGTCCCTCCTCTACACTTCCCAAACTCCTTTTTCCTCTCCTCTTCAACCCCTATTTTCCCATCTGCACAGAAACAGTATTTACGCTGCTCTGAATATTAGTGTGCATCTTCTCTTATCAACTCTTATATACATCCTCCTCTCCTCCTCTCCTCCCCTGCATGCCTCTTTTCCTCTCCTGTATTCATCTCTTCGTTCAGCAGTAATATTCAGGCTACGCTGTCGAAAGAGTGCAGGGGGAGAGGAAGTGTGTTTTTCTGAGAGCTGCCATCTCTGACAGTGATAGGTGATGTCTTTCTGCTACCACTTCACCTTCAGCAGCAAGGTGACATTTAAAATACATGATATCACTCCATTTCCCTGTAAATGTTTTGCAGCTGAATATCAAATTTCAAGCCGTGTTTCTTCACATTCTCCAGCGCTTCGCATTTCAAATTCAAATACCTTGAGTCACTTTGAATGATTGACATATTAAAAAATGGTAGAAAGACTCATTCTTGGTGGAGAAAATAACGTTTTGGTCTACAGAACCTGTAAAAGGTTTTACTTTATTCCGGTTAGAAAGGCTGCTAAACAAGTCTTTAGGCCTTTCCACACCATGGCATGGCAAATAAACAGCATGAAAATGCGAATACTCGCCTGTGAATATTATAGGCCTATGTCTAGGGCTTTCATTGTGAAAGGTAATAACAGAAGGAGTAGATCTGGTCTGCTCTGCTCTGCCTTTGTCAAGGTTGAAAGGAGTAATATCTAACGGAGCCTCCACGTTGTTTCATAAATATAGGTGTAACTCAATCCGTTCTGCACAACTTGACTGGTTGATGCTTTTATTTGTGGTGCGAAAGCTCAGAAAATCAACCTTGTTTGCCGCATAATATTCGCATTCTGTGTTAAAGTACTCATGACAAAAACAATGGTTAAAAAAATATATATATTGACGTGCCAAATAATCACACGAAAAAAACGGCACCAGTGTGTGAAGGCCTTTTGGCATAGAATGTCGTTCTAGTTGAATGACTAAGGTTATATTTATAACTCTACTTAATTAATATTCTTCAATAAAATTGTAATTTTGTCTACAAAAGATACTTTTCAATGTAGAATGCAAATCTTAGAAAACATAGACCCCAATGACTCCAATGTGGGGGAGGGGATTTATGCAAATGACCCGTCCAGCGTGATGCGTACGGCTCACGAAATGTGGACCAAGCTTTGAAACAGCGTTGGACTTAACATTATAGACATGACCACTGACTATTTGTGTAGCAATTTAGCCACAAATTCACAGACTGACCACACACTGTCCAGCCATATACTCAGTTTGACAGTCATGTTTAATACTATATTGACTAAATGAACTTGATTCCACTTGTTTTTCCTAAACCATATACATTTGATACCCAAACATAGAAAAGAAGCTCAGTGTGTTATATTAAGGTTTGGTCATGGACATGAGGGTGAAACAAAACTGGCGGCAGTTCTCACCGAGGAGCTACAAAACTAATGAAAGCTGCAGATTATGGAGAGTAAACATTGCGCCTTCTCCCCAGTGGCTCTCCTAATAACACGAGTTGAGCCAATCTGGTTACTCTGACGTCTTAGCTCAGATGAGGGGGAGGACTGTCAAGCTTTGGCCTTGCAATGGATTAGGGCTATAATATTGTCCTGCTATAATACTGAGTCAGCAAAGTAACCCCCTGCTGTGAGGATGCATTGGAAATACAAATGAGCATGGCACGGCACGGCTCAACTAAAATATCATAACTGAGCTGATGGAAATCGTATTTTAATGAGAGTCCAATTGAAGAAAGCTTCTCATTTTGAATCAGACTGAAATATTATAAGAACCCCTTGGCCTTCTGTGATTATTTAGTTTATTTTTTTAAATAATCTAACTTTCATGAGGTATTTAGCCAATTCATCCTAACAGTTGATGACATGCTGATCTGTGGCACTATCTACCCCCAGCTGTGTTGCCCATTTCATTTGACAGCAGACATTAAACACTAAGTCATTGCTTTGTATCATGGCCTCGCCCTTTAATGGCGCTGCAGCTAGTTGTGGAGTGATAAATAACTTATTGTTTAACAACCCAATCAGCGTTCACTCTTTGCGCGCATGAAACGCTGCTCATTTAAGCAATCATTTCACTTAAAGGCCAAAAGTGGAGGATGGCACATATTTTCTCCAGTGCATTATATCCTCACCGCATCCATCACGGGCAACATGTGACAGGAGAATGCATGTGTATGTGTGTGTGATTGTGTGACATAAAGGCAGTCTGACGGCTAGTAACTCACTTAGCAGCGGCAGCTGTTGCGGAGCGGGGGCTTGGTGGCCAATTCCCCCAGCGCCTTACTTCAGCTTCAATGACGCGCAAATAAACAGCTCAACACTTTTCCAAAATAGCTTCCCTCCGCTCATCCCTCGTCCTCTCGGCATCCTCACCTCTACTCCTTCCTTCCGTCCCGCGCCAGGCCCTCTGCGACTCACAATTTGCCTCCCCTCCATTTACTCCCTAGCAGTCCGATTGTCTTTCCACGTATCGTTCAACATGGCTCTGTTCACACTCTTTGCATATCTTGATTCTCTCTCATGCTTTTTCTCACTCTAGGAAATGCCAACTTTATCACCTGTGACCTGAAGTTATCTCCTACTGCTTCTCCACCCTCCATCTGTTCTTTCTCTGATCATTATTTTTATCTGCATCTTTAACTTCTATATCAACCGACTGTATATCTCCTCATCTCCACAACTCTCTTTGTCTTCTCTATCTACCTTTTTTAGTCCATATTCTACCTTCTCTTACTTCATCCTTATCCCTTACCTTAATGCTTTATTTAAACTCCTTTTCCTTTCATACTCTTCATCCTCCCATTTCTCTGTTACATGACTTGACTTGTTCCTCTTTCCTCCCATTTTCTCCCCATCATCTTCATCATTTCCACCTCCGAGCCCTCTACTATTGCTCTCTCTCTCTCTCTGCATCCACTCAGTTCATAGGTCTACATCGTTTGTTTACTGTTCTGCAGCTAAACTTCACTATTGTATTATCACCCATTCAGCAGAAATCCAATCCCTGTCTTTGTAAGCGTTATCTGTGTATGGGTGTGTGTGACATGCTTGTACATTTGTGTTAACGTTTTGAAACACACACACTATGTTCTCTCCCTCTCTGTAAGCCGTGTGTGTTTGTGCATGCGTATGCATGTGCGTGTGTATGTGTTGACAACATTTTATCACACACCTCTTGTTTTCTCTCTTGCATCGCGGAATGCTTCAGCCCTAATCTTCAGATTTACGTTGGATTTGCATACATTCGTTAATAGCATCGGGAGCGCCGCGTCAACACGAGGTGCTTAGACAACGTGAATTATTATTAGGGTTTCAGTCATTCCACTTAATGATAAGTCAATATTTAGCCCAGCCAATGAACTACTGATAAAAATGTGTGTTGTGGATTAGGGTTATCCGAGCTCTCTAGGAGACCAAAACCCCTCCACAACTTTAAACAAACCAAACACTTTTAAATACCTGAATATATTACAAGGGGTTTGGCACAAAGTGCAGAGCAAGTGCACACATACTCGGTCTGCATGCATGCATACCGGCGCGCACACACTTTAACATTGAAGAAGCTTTCATAGACACAGACTGGTGGCACACAGTCATACACAGGAAGAAGCACAGAAAAGCTGATGTAGTTATTATTAACATTAACATTAACAAACACTTTGGGTGACTTTAGCTTATCACAGATATACAGTGTATTGGTATCGGCGTATATGTCAGCCAGTAAGTTACAAGAGATTGCAGAGAAGAAACAGTAAAGATATGTTTGAAAATGTGGTTTTGATTTGAGTTTAATCTGTTGACATATTGTTTGGAGAAAACTTTACTGCATATCGCATCTGATAAAAAAGTACTTGCAAATGACATATTTCTATATATTCACATACACATAAAAATGAATGAGTTATCTGTGACAGGCTATTTTAACAATAAAAGATATATTAAATCTTCACGATACAGGCTCGTACACACCGTACAACCTTCGTCATTTAATGTTTATTATAGTTCTGAATATTTTTTTTCAGATGTTTTCAGGGGTGCATTTTTATAAATTTGACTCCCATTTTCAATGTCAGCTCTACTACTGATGTATTTTTGTTATATGTGAGTTATTGTATATAGTGATTTCTGATACTAATTTAATTCCAGTGAAGTCCTGCTCAATATCTTGGTCACAACTCTTAAATAACTCGATTTAAATCTAGGGTTGGTAATGTTGAGAAACTAGCAAGAGTACGCTGGATTTTAAAAATGATCCAACCTAAAAAACAAGCCCAGTGTTGCCCGCCCTTTTCCAATGAAAGTAGCTAGCAGCATTAGCTCCAAAAGTCCCTATATCTAGAGAGAAATTCGCCAAGTCGGCAACATTGACAGTCCGTCGCTTCAGGCCTAGGGTAGTGTAATACTGTAATAAGCCCGTCCAATCATTTAATTTGGCCCGAATGAAATGATTGGACAGGTTTATTACAGTCCTGCAACAGCCACAGATACCATATTTTTTTGTGTTTTTTGTCAGTGCATTTCCTTTATTGATTGCTGTCAGGATGTAATGAGAATTTCAACTAATATAACAAATGTTTTTGAAGATTACCAACCCTAGCTTTAAGGGATCCTTTTCAAATATGTTTGTTGTTATGCATTTGTTAAAAAAAACGGCATCAGCTCTCATCAATAAATGGTATAAACCTCAAAAATCCAGTATTGGTTGGACTCTAGTACACACACATGTGCACACGCTGCAGGAAGGAGTGTCTCTACTTGTGTGTGTACGTGTGTGTGCGCACGTGCACTTTGTGCTCCAGAGGGGCCAGACTATATGCCATGTCGAGAGATGAAATCGCAGTGGATTGACTTTCTCACACAGTGCACAGTGTTCCCCTGTGGACACACACACACACATGTGGATGTTGGGGCAGCAGGCACACACACACATAATCAAAGACACACACATACACACCTACTCTTTTCCCAGCTGACTGGTTGTCCTCTTGTCTTTCTGACGTCTTTTTTTTTTCTCTTCATCTCAACTACATTACCAGCTGGGCATGTGTGTGACATTGTGTGCATTTGTGTGTACAGTACGTGCGTCTTTTAGTGTAGGCATGTATGTATGTGTGTGTGTGTGTGTGTGTGTGTGTGTGTGTGTGTGTGCGCGCATTGAGCTTGGGGATATGCTTTGGTGGCAGTTATATTTTCACCACTCTACAGGGATTCACTAAAACCTGAGACACAGCAAGCAGCTGTTCATGTGTGTGTTTAAAGTGAGACGAAGACAGAAATAGTGATAAAGAAATGAACAGAGTTGAAAGAGTTTGACAGGAAAAAAACTATTAAGAGACTTGAGATGGGAGGAGCTAGATTAGCTAAAATAAACACCGTAACACACTGTATTTTATAGTCTACTGTGGAGGGCTATGTGTGAAAATCATGTGTTTTGCTTGTATGCTTATCAAGTACATATCCATCATGTGCCCTGAGGCACAGAGATTTATACCATTAGTTTAGGGCGGATGAAAAAGATTATATTTTTATATCATGATTAGAGAGATAACCCTTTTTTTCAATTACTCAAACATAAACATTTTTATCAATTACAGAAATGTAAAATGATTAAATGAGCACTTCATGTTTTACAGCAGAGCAGATGCATTCACCTCACAGGTAATCCTACATGCCTTCAACTATTCAACCCTTACACATTCTACCCTGAACCCTCCCAGAGACATTGTAGCTGACAACACAATGACCCACGGCCCACCTCCTTCAGGTTATCCATCACTGTCATCAATGTGATCTGGGGGTTGGTGAGTTAGGGGTGTGGCAAAGGCCCCATGTAGCACCAGGATGCTCAAAGCATGTGATGGCCAGCAAGTAGAGGTTGTCTAGTACATATATGTCCACATAAATGCTTCCAAGTATTGGTTGCATTTCCAGTGGACAGAACTTCCTGATGGGTGATGGGACGGTAACGCCAAATTCCTACCAGGCGGCCTGCCTACATTTTTCTGTGGCCGGGAGGCGTGTTCATGTGTTTCAGGTGGGAAGATATTCTGAACATAGGTCAACATATCACAGGAGTCACAGGATATGTTTACTGATTGTCTGCGGGTCCTCTCCGGCCACACTTCGCAGCTAAAAGTAACATTTTTGCCAACTTTTAGATTGGCCGCACTTCACCGCAGAACCAAACGGCCGCAGCTCGCTGAGCTTGGGAGTGCAGCCAGCACCTCCCTGTTACTCTGGTGTGAATTTGGCCTAAGTGTCAGAATAAATAACTCTTGAATTTAAGTGCAACTTTTAGCAGAAGATGTTAGGCAATATGAGGCAAAGCATGACGTAAAGAAACGTCAGATGACTCAGTCTTTTTTTCGCCGTAAACAAAATGACAGAATTCAAAAGGGGAATTTCCACGAAGCACTGAGATACACTGATTTTTATAGTTTGGCTAACTTTTTGTTCGTTTCAGTGCAAAAAAAGCCTCAATTCCATCTGCATCAAACACTCTATAAAGTTAAGGGAAGCTACACTTTTTGTATTTTGAAATCATTCACATTTCTTTGTCAATGCACATGCAAGAACTGCAATCTTTTAAATTATGAATGAGTATTGGGAATGCATCTTCACCATTCAAATGAACTGGTTTAACACAAAGGCACAAAAACTATTTTAAATACAACAATGAGCACTTTTGTCATATGACCTTAACAGAGGCATGACACAACTGTTAGTTGAATAAAGGGTAACTAAAACCACGTGCCACTGTGGTGTAGGGAGAACAGTCGGATAGGAACAAAAGGTTTTAATATTGTAAAACACATTTATGCAGAAGTATGTAGCACAACTGAAATTTCCCATTGCAACTTCATCCTGTAGTAGTCACATATAGCAAAGTAGAAAAATGTCTGGGTCTCTTTGTGTGTGTGTGTTCTTGTGCATGTGATCTCAATTTGCTCTCTGCCCCTGCCCCTACCTGGAAGTCATGTCGTTTAATTTTAACACACACATACACCCACAGCACACCGTCCTCATCTCTGTGCTCCTGACAGCCTCTGGTTTTATTCTTGCCAGTCATTAAAGTAAACCTAATAGAAAAGCCATCATCATAAATACATTAACAGAGAGAGAAATGTCTTCCTGTGTTCAGAGAGTACTCGATCTTCTAAAGCAGCCAGACGCTGCTGTTTGGAATGCACTACTGTTGGCCATTTGCTACCCATCATTGATGAGGGGCTTTTGGCAATGATAAACACACACATACACACACGCACACACACGCAAACGCACACACAAATAGCGAGACAAACACACTCAGAAACTGATGAGAATCATTTGGCGGAAACAATGAAAGGACAAGTAAAGGATGTGTGTTTCTCTACATAAAGAAACATGTAAAATACAGACACATCCAGATACTGTACAGAAACATACAGAAAGTGAAGCATGCATGCACCGAGTTGAAGTAATAAACCATGCACTCTTGCACACACTTATACACACTCTCACAACTCCGCCAGCCTCTGAGTGAGCTAGCTTAACTACTGGGATAATTTCCCTCCAGCAAATGGTCACTGTGCCCTTGAAAAACATATTTGATTATTACTTTTTCTCCCCCTCCTCTTTTTTTCTTTTAGCATCATCACAGCCATTTTCATCACGCGCTCTGATGATGGCACGGCAAGGCGCGTTAAGATAACACCCCGGCACCGCCAGGCTTTTAACACTTAAACGGTGAAAAGGGATATTCAGATTTGTCCTTGAACGTTTGGATGGGGCCTGCTGGGCTGGGACAGAGGGAGGGAGTAAGGGAAGGAGTTAAAGAAACGCATACATTTTTAAGATTCACTTACTTTAAGAAAAAAGCGAGGTGGGGAGGGCATTTGTGGTAGCACCCACAGTGAGAAATGGGGACGGTGGGGCTGAAGGGCAGATGGAAGAGTTAAAGAACTGTACACTATAAAGAAAAAGTGTGAAGGGGAAGTGATTAGTGGAGCGAGCACAGTGAGGCAGGGGACTTTGGGAGAGTCAGGGAGCAACGGGAGGCCAAAGACACCACACACGTTCCTTTAAACACCATCTAATCTCACCTAAGTCTTAGCTAAACATCTTACATACAAACTCAGACAGAGAAGAAAAGAGGAGCAAATGAAGAGCTTAAAAGTTGGTCTCGAACCTGCAGCACAGGAGGAAATGCTGCAAGAAAATTGAGGCACTCCTGTCCAAAAACAAACAGTATTTAATCTACTTGAAAGTGAAATGAAAGCTGTTTAAACAAACTGGCAGATTTGGAAGGGAGGGATTTAGCATGGAGACTTTGTGATATTGTAACAACTAGAGAATGCTGAGGTAAGGATTATAGAGACCATCTCAATAATACCCCAAAACTGGCCAGAGAAGCAAAGTCTGTCATTTAAGATGGTGTATTAGTGTTATATTCATCAGGTAAGTTTGAATAAAGACACATGTAGGCGGGAACTTATACACAATTAGTCTTGTAAATTGGAGGAAAATAGATTTGAAGCATAGACTATATATAAGAAGTGGACGTAGTCACCATGACGTCACCCATTGGTTTGGGGACTGCCGATTTGAAGCCTTGAGTTTGGCATTTTGGCCGTCGCCATCTTGTTTTTTTGCAACCAGAAGTGACACGAGAGGGTGGAGCTAAGTACAACCGAACGCTGAATAAGACATTTTTAGGCGACTAAAAAGGTTATAATTAACTTTCATGATCTGAAAACACACCGTGAAAGGGTTAAAGACGAAAACATGGACAACTCCAAGACCGGACAACACCGTGGTAGCGACCTGTCATTCACAAGGTAGCCACGCCCTAAAGCATACGCTGCTTTATGGTCTATTTGACTCTAAATGGGACCATCATTTACTAAATGAACATCATGCTGTATTGAAGAAGACTTGAAACTAGAGATTGAGACCATAAACTCATGTTTACAATGTTTACTGAGGTAATAAATCAAGTGAGAAGTAGGGTCATTTTCTCATAGACTTCTTTACAATCAGACTTCTTATTGCAACCAGAGGAGTCGCCCCCTGCTGGCTATTAGAAAGAATGCAAGTTTAAGGCACTTCAGCTTTGGCTTCACTTTTCAGACTCGGAGGTTGCCCACTGATTTGAAGCCTATAAAGAGCACTTCTAGGCCAAAAGCGCAAGTGCAAACCATTACGTGGCTGGTGTAGACAACTGTACTGATTTAAACTGAGATCTGCTCTGTCATATGTGGATAACTGAGTACTATAAACGAGAAACTAATTTCTATAATTGGGGTAAAGTGGACAGGAATAATATCAAACTAGTTAAACCCAAAGAAACGTTTTAGAAGAGCACTGTCCACTGGCTCAGCTTTGTGTTTATTTCTTGTGTGACAGGTTGGGTGAGGTGATGTTTCTGACCCTGATTCTATTTTACCTGATTCACACTGGTTTCCTGTTTCAAATAGTCTGTGTGGGTATGTGTGAGTGCTCATACAAACGTGTGTTGCATATTTTTGTACGAGTGTACATGTGGATGCAATTCTGTGTATATATACACATGCATACTACGTGAGTGTGTGTGGTTGTTGTATTTGTGTGTGGATGCCTGTGTGTATGTCTACATGTGCTCATGTGCACGCAAGCCGGTCCGTGTATCTGTTGCCAGACGGCTGTCTCCTGGCATTGCTGTTCCCCTGCAGTGTGTGTGTATGGTTGTTGACAGTGTGGACGGTAATGTGTGATAGATCGCACTTCAGGGACCCCATAATCACATCAGCCTAACCTAGTCTATCAGCTGGGCACAATGGGATACCCTTCACTCCTCCTTTAATCTGCTCCATCTAGCTCTTCACCACTCTTCGGTTCGCTCCGCGTTTTTTTCTCTCACTTACTTTCCCCCTTTCTGCTTTTCAGTTTCCTTTATTTGATGCATATTTTACTATTTTTAAATTCTGTTTTATTCTTTCTTTCTTTCTGTTTAATTTAACATTCTTTCTTACAATGTACATTTTTATTACAATGTTTTCTATTGTGTGTAATAAATTGCACTTTATTTGTAGTCTTCTCTCTCTTCTTTCTGTCACCTTTTTCCATTTTTCATTATTTTATATACATTTTTACAATTTATCTTATTTATTATTTATTTTAAGTGTAATTGCATGCAATCTGTAGTCTTCTCTTGCTTGCATTTTCTTTCATTCTTTCTTTCTATTTGTCTTTCTTTCACAAATCTGTCTCTCACTCTATCATTAAAAATACAAAACCCTGGACATGGTGAGAGGCAGTGATGAGAGTGAGTGGTGCCAAGGTTAAGTAGCATATCCTATAATAGGTGTTGCTGTGTGCATGTTGTGTGTGTTAGTGTGAGTGTCTTGAAACAGACGTGTGGGGTCGAGGTTGCATAGCCGGCCACAGGGCTCCCCGACAGCGCAGTGCACCCGGCAAATGGCCCTTAGCCTTGCTAGCGCCGCTAGCCCTGCGATCCATCATACCATATGTTCTCAATGGGGAAGCTAACGCTAATGACTGATGAGTGGATGGGAAGGGGGCACATAAAGGAAGGGAGGGGGGGAAGAGTAGGATGAGGAGGAAGAGAAGGAGGTGGGAGGAGAAAGGGGGAGCAAGAGGCCAGAGGAAAAAGCAGAGGTGGTGGGGAAACAAGTTGAGGAAAAGCAAGTAAGAAGATGACAAAGGAGCGGAGGAGATGTGAAATAAATAACAAAAGGAGATGGAGAGGAAGAGGAGGTGGGGAGCATATGCACTCCTTGGGAGGGCTCCTCGAGTGAAGGATGACCATATAGCCTGCTCAGTTGGAAGAGAAAAGAGGATCTAGTGAAGGAGACGAAAAGGAAACTAGAATACTCTCAAATTACACGTCAAAACAAATTAACAAGCTTTACTCTGTACATGAGGTCAGTGTTTGAGAGTGAAAACACTAAAAAAGAGTCTTATTGACAATATTAGAAGACAACATGTTGAAAAAAAAGAAAGCAAGAAAATAGTTTTTATAATAAGGGAGAATAACAAATGTTAACAGCCATAAAATAAAAAACAAGTATTTTTTTCTGCTTTCTAGGAACTTTTTTGTCAGCATGCACGTATTTATGTGTGGGTCGGGATCTTGTGTGTGTGTCAGTGTGTGTCTTTGTGTTTGCGGATACGCTAATGGAGTACTATAGGCCTGCCCATATGGGCCATTGTTTATGTGTGATGAATAGAGTCCACGTGTCTGTCTCTGGCACTCAACACTAAGCGAACCCTGCCGAGGGCACCCTGTTGACTCTGTGTGTGTGTTTGTGTGTATGTGTGGGTGCATGTAATGTGTCTATATGTGTGAATGTGTGTGTGTGTGTGTATGGGAAGGAGAGAGAATGAGTGTGTATTTGTCCTGCTGTGTGCTTGGCAGTGCCCTCAACGGTGCCATCCCGAGTGTGTTTCATCATCATCTGCCATGACAAAGATGTCTAATGACACACACATACACCCGCACATACACACACATGCACAGTCCCATCTGTGCCACGGTATCCGGGTGCTTTGGGACACTGCGGGAGAGGAAGAAAGGGAAACGACCCCGCGTTCCTGCACCATGTGTCTACCTCAACCCTCTTTGCTTAACTCTCTTGTCCTATCATTTTCTATCTTTTCCCCCCAGAAACATTAAAACACGTCACCGGGGACTAAACTCCCTAAAATCCTTTTTGGGTCAGAGTAACTAGTTTTCTAAACAAAGGGCCTTTTTGTTGATTGGATTTTACAATAAAGGATTTTCTCGAGACAAAAACAGTTATTTAGGCTCAGCAGCCCATCAAACTTCACCCAAATGTGCTTTCATTGTTGGGCAACTCTTTTCATTTCCCCCGTTTTGGCAGTGGATGTTTATGTGTTGTATCTGTGTGTGTTTCCGTCACTCACCTGAGGTAAATGTATGCACTTCCCCCCTCTCAGCACCACCGCAGCACACCAGCGTATCGTCTACGATCCGGCCTCCACAGCATCGGACCCCGTAGCCATCATGGAGGCTCCCACCACAGCAGAGCTGGCCGCCTTTCATGGAGTAAGGAACCCCCCCGCAGCAGCTGTCACCCGGCCCCACTGAGACCCGGCCCTGCGAGTGGTCAGGGCAGCAGTTCTCATCTACAAGGACAGATGAAGGAAAACACTTGAACAACATGGAAAATATTAGACTCAGAGTCAAGTAGGAAAGAGGAAATGTAAGTGTAAACAGATGAGGTGATTTGACACTCACTGGTTTTTATGTGCACATAGTATCCTCCACAGCACTGGTGGTCAGGGAGAGCTGGGAGCAGTTTGCCATTGCAGCAGGCCGGATTGGAGGAATTACTCAAACTCAAGTAACTGCCCTCGCAGCAGTGATGATGTGGTTTCTTAGTGTACAATAGCCCACTGCAACAAACCTGGGTGACATACACACACATATGAGAAAGTATGTAAAGTAAATCTACACAAACACAGACAGTTATGTGTGTGCACTGAAAGTAAGGGGACTATCTGCCAAAGAGGGGGCATTTAATCATTACGGGGAATGTTCCTATGTAGGGCCACACTCCTTAAACATATTGTTTATGGGCTTTCTTCATATATACCAAAACCACAATACCAATACACAATGGATGTTTGTGTCTGTAAATGTTTGTGATATAGGAGATTTTTTTCTAGCTACACAAATGTGGCTCTTAAGGCTGTTATACAGCGGCAGCACTTTTTTCGTGGCATTAATTTGCATGTCAATATATTTTTTCAAACTGTTGTTTTTGCCCTTTTTTTGGACTTTCACACAGAATGCGAATATTACGCAGCGAAAAAACAACCATTTTTTTTCTGAACAAGGTTGAATTTCTGATCTTTTGCATTGCGAATAAAGGCATAAACCAATCACATTGTGTGGAACTGGCTGAGTTGTGCCTAAATATGAAACAACACCACGGAGGATCCATAGTCCGAACCTGAATGGCAAAATGTATTACTCCTTTCAACAAAGGCAGCGCAGACCAGATCCACTCTTTCTGTTCTTACCTTTCACAATAAAAGTGCTAGACATTCACAGGCGAGTATTTCACATTTCTATGTTGTTTATTTGTCTCGCTCATAGACTGCATGGTCACGCCCCCCCGGTGTTTAAAGGCCTTTAAGTAGGTGTGTATGTGTGTATTTGTACTTTGTGAGCTTAAATGTTATTGTGCCATCGGGTGCTGTGGGGGTAAATGTATGGCGGGCGGTTTCACTGTGCCAACTTGGCTGGCATTCAATGACACAAGGATGGAAGTGAACGCAGATGACAAGTTAATCTGTTTAGAGAAATTAATCACTGCGAGGATGACCGTGCATCCCACTTGAATAGCGTGCACTTGGAAGAGGAAATGTGAGAGTGTGTATTTGTCTTTGTGTATCTTTTTGTCCTTTTGTGTGTGTGTATCTGAGGTCTGGTGACTAATATCCTGAGAGAGTACACAGTATTCTCCACTTCAGATCAGCAGCCAAAGCAAAGACCCTGGACTTCTATCTTGTTTTACACATTGCTGTTGTTGTTGTTGTACAGTGGAGGTTTTAATGATTACTCATGACAAGTTCTAGTTAAAAGAGGCTCTCGCATTCAGGTGAAAAGGGCAGTGGAGAGAGGATTATAGCAGAAGAAAGATGAAAGGCCGAACATAGCAGAGCAGAGCAGGAGAGAGGAGAAATATTAACCCCCAGAATGCATCTTCTCAATACATCCATAATCTACATTTGTGTTATGTCTTGCTTATCAAAACAGTGTAATTTATTACATATGTCAAAAACACAGCTGCATTACATGCTGCACATGGACGTGTGTGTTGTTCCAGGCAATACTCTTGATTTGACAAAAAATAAATAGCAGTCCCCGTCTAGAACAATTATTATTGTGTTGTATTAACCGGCAAATGTTGTTCCTTCCTTCAGCCCAGCAGTCTTAATACAGAACAAATCAAATAAGTACCAAATGACCACAACATAATCACCTGAATGTCAGGATGGAAGCAGGACATCCCAC